>NW_026852570.1:0-186070 GCF_026571515.1 Ruditapes philippinarum | reverse complement strand
AAAAAAAGGAAAGTTATTTTTCAGCATTGGGGCCCGTGCATGCGTTAATGACAAAATGCAAACATAATCTATTGTTTGATTAAACCCCTGTCACACTAGGACGGCGTTCTCACGGCGTCCAAAAGAAAATTCAGAACGCCGAGGTGAGCGCAGTAAGATCGCAAACATCGCCGCAGAAATCGCCACAGCATCGTAGTGGCGTCGCATAAAACGCCGACCGACGGCGCGCATTTTGAACATGCTAAAAACAAACGCCGTCACTCGGCGTTCTAAAATGAGCGCAGTGGGAACGCAGTAAGTGCGCCGTAACAACTCAGTAGCATCTCCTACAACGCAACAGAAGCGCCGGGAAAGCGCAAAAGAGGAACGCCGAAATAAAACGCCGTTTTTAAATCCACGGCGCTTGTACGGAGGTTGTGCAGCGTCTCTACGCTTTCAGCGCAGTGTGAGCGCCGCGAGAGCGCCGTATGATCGCCGTAAATGCACAGTGAAAGCGCAAAGAACGTCGTAGAAGCGCAGTCCGAACGTAGACATTTGCCAACTATAACGCCGTGGAAGCTCCTTAGCATTGCCATGATCGCCGTGGGGACTCCGTGAAGTCTTCATGTCATCAAAAATATTACATTTTTTATTGCGATCTCGCGGCGCTTTGTTAAATTTAACAACGTCGTGCAAACGCAGTAAAAGCGCAGTCTAGTGTGACAGGGCCTTTACGTGATATTTAACAGCATCACAATAGGAGCAAATGTTAACTGACCTTGATATAAGAAATATTTCTACAAAAAGTATCTCTTCCTTTAACTGCATGGCAGAACTAATGTATTGTTTCAGCCATTTCCGATTTGGTAGTTTTCTGTTTAACTGATTGCGTTTGAAAAGGAGCTGTTTCCATAAAGCGACATTGTCTTATGTGAGACAAATGGAACAAGGTCAATTAGGTCACTACCACCTACCGTATTCATGACGCCATACATGTGTTTATTATTATTATCATATTATAATTATTATTATATTATTATTAATTATTATTATTATTATTATTATTATATTACTATAATTTTTATTGTATTATGTCACATCGACACTATAAAGACGACTTTCCTTTTTTTCTGACAGGACATTCCTTCTAGAAAATACTCAAATAATGTTACAATTTGTGGCCGGCTTTTGATTACATGATCTGACTATATACAACATAGTACATTATTTGACCTCGTTCTGAATATCTTTTTTTATCTTAAAAAAAGAGATGTGTAAAATGATAAATACAATAGTAATGTATCATTTGGATGTTTGGATATTCTTAAAAATTGATTGAAAAAATGTTGATATAAATCTAAGTGATTTAGAATTAACATTTATATGATGAATAATAATGTATCTGCTACATGTATAATATAAATGTATATAACGTAGGATCATGTATCTTACAACAAATTCCATATAATTTTAGTTATTTCGTGGTTTGTTGTTATGCCAGATACTTAATACCTTTAATATAATTATTCAGTGTATTACAGACCTGCTATCAAAGACCAATTCATTTTTATTTATTGCTTAGTCTGTGATATTATTAATTCTACCCGTTGTGCATAATTTAAATAACAATGTAAAGTAAAGAGTGTTTTGTCTCGAGCTGTAAATACGTTCTTGTACATTTGTGGATGTTAATTCACAAAAAGAAGGTTCATGAGAGGTATAATCTATGTCTTATTACGTATTTCTCTCGTTAGTTACTTGTATGGTGTATTTTGTATATACAAAAAGTGTTCGTCATGCTTTCGCGTGCGAGTGCGATGTCATTTGACAGCGATATCAGTTGACAGTCACGCAAATTGAAAGCACTTTACAACTGCACGTGCTCGTGTTTTGTCCAGAAAAGCATGTTTTCTTCCAAATATCTGCGTGGGCAGTATTTATGCACGCATATTGTTAAAGTAATGACTTATTATTGTTTGTAAGAATGCAGAATGGTGATACTCTTTTTTAAAAACAAGCAATTCAGAAAAGCAAATGGTACTTTTAAAGACTTATTGATTATCTTTTTTTAATTGATTGCAAGGGAGAGCTGGATGTTTCCATTCTTATATCGTTAAATAGTCCCTAGTTTAAAAAATGTATTATTTTAATCAGCCTCGAACCTAGTGGTTTCCTGGAAAGAATTTGAAATGTGTCATTTTGTGCCAGAGAATTATAGTGTAAAATGAACAACATTTGTCCATAAAATGATTATGAATACCTGAATACTATCAGTAACGGTTACAACATAACGTCATCAATGAATATCTTTGATAAAATTTGAATTTTGAATTTATGAACAGCAACGATTTTGATCATAAGAATTATATAATTTGACTTTTTATGTTAAGTTTTAAGGAAATGAAATCTTTTCTTTTATTGTTTCAGTTGAACTTAATGCAAAAAGCCCTTTGAAAGAAAGAAAACGGGTTGTCATATCACCATTTATTTAATCTGAGCCTACATTTTGATGAACTTTTACAACGACATTTCTAATTCCATTAGCTGAACTCAATTTTACTTTTATATATGTTTACGTACGAGATGGAAGTAACATAAAGTAACTTACTGAGAGACAGATAGGAGTGTGTATGAACTTTTACTGTAAAAACAGTTAAAATAAAAGAAAATTCCTGTCTTACAAGGTTAACAAGACAATAAGATCGTTACACCAACGCTCCGGGGAAAACATTGTGTCGTTTAAAAATGTACATTTTAACTTTAAAAATATATAATGTAATGTAACACGCCGTACGAACACCATCATCGGATGTCTCTAAATTCAGAAAATTTCACCATTTTTGTGTTTAAATGTTGAATTCAATTTCAATTTTGTCGTTTGGGGCGTTCTTAAGGGATTCCATTTTATATCTATTATACACATATAATGAAGCAATTTGAGCCATGTCATTACAAAACCAACAAAGTGCGTTTGCGACCAGCATGGATCCAGACCAGCCTGCGCGTCCGCGCAGTCTGATCAGGATGCCAATGCTGTTCGCTTACAAACTATTACAAGTAGAGAAACTGATAGCGAACAGCATGGATCCTGATCAGACTGCGCGGATGCGCAGGCTGGTCTTGATTCATGCCGGTCGCAAGCCCATTATGTTGGTTTTGTCGTGACGCGGCTCATATTTTGCGGAGACGTGTGACGTTCATAAACGCATCAATAACAGAATGTCATCCTTCATTACAGTATAATGCCACTCGACATTTCCGGAAATTCTGTTTTATTATTTCATGTATATGATTAAATATGAATTTAATTTGCAAAAATGTAACTTATTTGTATCGATCATAATTAAGTTTAGTTTCAAGCAGAAATTCACTCTGTCGCATGTAAAAATGATAATTACAATACAAGTAAAAATCTGCGTACTGCTAAAATGTTGGTTTAAACATAATTATTTAAGCTTGATTGCGAAAACAAGTTCTTGCAACTTATATTAATCACTTTCGAGTCCGCTTCTTGAACCAACCGGTACTGGAGTTATATGAAGAAACATGGTCGTGACCCTATTAAAGCTTGAACCCATGATCCACGGGTTGAGAGGCAGACACCTTAACCACTAGGCCACCGCCCCTGCTAAAATATATCAAACATTTAGAAATGTTATATTTCAATATGAGAATTGTAAATTTGTGCGTTTGTGACAATTTCAAACTTATATTGATTCGAAAGCAAACATAGCCTATCGTTTGATTACGTGATATTTAACGAGGCAATGTAAACTGACCTTGATATCAGAAATATTTCTATATCATATTATCTTTTCCTTTAACTGTGGGGCAGAAATAATGTATTGTTTCAACCATTTCCGATCCAGCAGTTTCCTGTAAATATTTCTCCATTTTACTGATAGCGTTTGGAACCGATTTGTTTCTATATAGCGACATTGTCTTCCGCAAGACAAATTATATAAGATCAATTTGGCCTATACCGGATCCATGACGCTGTGGCTGCTTTCGTTGTATTTCATGTCACATCGACATGGCGACTTTCCACCTTTAACTGGTTAGGGAACCTCAGATGTCCTTTCGTGCATTTTTTATGAAATAATAATAAATTGCTATTACTACAAAAATATTTTGCATTTTTTAAAATATTCATTAAGATAATTCAAGGTGGTTGTTTCATTCTTTAAAACTATTTACTAGAAAGAACATTATTTAAATCTTTCTGAACATGTTTTTTTACCTTAAAGATAGAGAACTGTTTATCGATAGTGGTATTTCGACAAATTTCGTGTCGGTGGTCTTATCGTCTGTGATTTAAAAATTTCATTTGTATTAATGTGACAGGTAAGAATATCACGATATTAAGGGACGTTGAATTTGTTGTGGAAAGAAATCTTGCCGGGTAGGTAACGGAAGGTCGGTGGTTCGGTGGTTCTTTCATTATGTTGTTCTAGCATCTGATAGTAAAATTAATGGCAATTATATGTCATTACTCTTATGTAGAGATTTGACTCCGTATGAACTAAACATTGCCAGTGTGTAAAAACCAAAGGAAATATAAAAAGGTATTGATCACAAAGCCGTGTCGCTTTTGCAATTCCGTAAAGGATGGTATTAAACGACCGAGAATATATTTTGACTTGACGTCAGTTGTGTTTTACAAACATAGCGTTAAGACGCCATATAATAGCTTTACACTATACGCGCATCAATGACAATGTGTTTTTCTTACTGTAAACAG
Organism: Ruditapes philippinarum; assembly: GCF_026571515.1. NCBI lineage: Eukaryota > Metazoa > Mollusca > Bivalvia > Venerida > Veneridae > Ruditapes > Ruditapes philippinarum. The sequence goes on along the minus strand of NW_026852570.1, from coordinate 181,350 downwards.
TCCTTATTTTTTATACCTGATAAATAGAATATTATAATCGTGTAGGTTCGCTACTTGTTTAATGAAATAACATTATGCTCGCCACAGACTTCCACATTATATATTTATTCAACTCCTTCAATATTTTCTGGACTGGCCATGCACTTCCTCTTTACCCTCTATATATCAAATTGAGTTAATATGATAAAAGTTCGATGTAGGCGTATTGGCATGATGATATTTAATTAAGATAACGTTTCTTATGAAAACATTTAAGAAATCATTTGTGAAATTAAAACTATTGAGTATTTCATTTTATCAGTATAAGTTTGTTTATAGCTATTTACAACTATACAGTTTGGTTAAGCTGTAGATTTATAGTTCCTGGTTCAACTGATGTATCCTTTCAACAGTTTCCTGGTTTCCAGGAAAATATCTCGTTTAACAGATTGCGCAAAAGACTGCATTGATATTTTAACAACAATCCTACTTCCGTCTTAAGAATGGCATGTTGTTTTACTCTCAAACTGTTATCCATTGTAGACAACTTCCTGACCTATTGTTAAATAGTCTGTTACAGTATAATGAAACACGACCAACTCACTTTATCTTCAAAACTGTTGGTGTTTAATTAAGTAAAAATGTATCTTATTAGACGAAGTTTATTCAATGAACTAGTAAGATATCTTTGTTTAATATATTTCTTCTTATTGCTGTCATGATCTACAACAGTAGCGTTTCACTGATTATCCCAATGTTTTATTTTAAGGGCATAAAGTAATAAATGGCAAAATATACTATGACAGAAAAAGTATTATTTTGTTGTTTATATGTTAATCTGGGGATAATGTTAACCAAATCAGAAATCTTAATTAAGGAAAAAAGTGCAAATACTTTAGAATAATTTAGAGTATGAATCCATTCAGCGTTCTGCAGGACATTGTGGGGTTATTCTCGTCCCTGGCACTGCTTGTAACACTTCCCCTGGTCCTTCAAGTATCTTCGATATACCCCGGCACTGCTTTATGCTTCCCGAAAATACTTTTAGTAACCGTAAAACTACAATACCGCTTTATATTTATTTATTTTATTCTTATTTTTTATTATTATTTTATGTCTGGGTGTGCAAAAGCAGTATATTCTTCGACAAATATAGAAATTTATTTTTAAAAAATACAACTTTTTTGGACAATTTACGTAAATTGTTTTACGACATCACATTTTCGCGCGTTTATTTCTCGGGTCGGTTCAATATTTTCAGACACCACTGGGCACATGTTTAAACTTCCCCGGCTCCCTTTAAGTAGTTTCCGTGGCAATAACCCAACGACCTTTATCAAGCAAGTTGCTTTTCAGTTGACGGACCGTATTAATTTGAATTTAATAGAAAATCCTTTAGAAACTGAATATAGACAGACAAGTCCATCCATTTAAAATATTATGCGGATATGGCTAAAAGGTTGCGGATAGTAGAATGGTTTAAGTAAAGCACTTATTGCCGGAAGTTTTTAATTAAGTCAAAATCGTCAAATTATTTTACAAAAGGAATACACTATTCTTATTCACAAAAGATAAGTAGTTTTTTAAGGCGTGCTCTTGTGCCTCAACTTCCACCTGTGTCATTTCTTTATAAATATGCTTCTAGGCAAATACGAAAAAAGCAAAACACTTTCCGGTGGCTCAAATCTGTTCATATAATAACAAAATATTTAAATTAAAGAAATGATCAGAAATATTGAAGTTTATACATGAATACTTTATTGCAATTCCTGTTTAATAGAGGTATACAAATATCACAAAAACATGGATATATATATTTATGAGATATAAATTTTGGACGAACATAAATTGTTTTCTAGACTCTCTACATATATGAATAACATCTCCATTATATCTTCTGAGATTTGTTAAAGTTTAATCATGAAATTCAAAGTTTAAAATATCCAACCGATACATGCAAAATATATTAAATATTCATTTATAATACATCACATAATCATTCATTAAAAAATCATGTGCACACATTTTACCATTCATTAAAACTGTTTTAAAACCCATAACAGAATTAATTAAAACAGAATTAATTAAAACACTTATTAAACACACATTTCAACACTCATAACATGAATAGTGACTGACATGACATTTCAAACAAATAGGTACCTGATAAGACGCTAGGGAATCGGTGTCTAAACTGGTACTAAGGTGTCTGCAGTGGCTATTGCCAGGTTCTTTCAGCAGGTTAAGTGTTACAATATTACATACAAACACTCATTTCAACTCTTTGTGATAGAGTGGTACTGGTTAAATGAATAACAAAACAAAATAGAAACTTTCACATTCTGGTGACAGTCATATCACTCGAAGAAGAAGAAACTCAATACGAAATATTAGGTTTGTTGGCAATATTGGAGAATACGATAACAAAGAACATTCTACACTGACAAAACAAAGGTTCTTAAAAAAATTGAAAATGTTATAATTGATTTCTAAACTCAAAAAGGTCTTTCAAAATTGCTTTCAAACATTAAAGAAAATATGTTTATCTGCTTACGGATTGTTGACTAATATGGCTTTTAGCATTGAGCTGTATGATACATCAAAAATTTGAAGTAAGTACATTTATTCTACATTCTTGAAATAGTTTATATAACATATAGCCTTACAAATACCTAAAACTTGTAAGAAAACGATATTAAGTCATACAAGTAAAAGTTCTTAAACAAATATAAAGTGTTAAGTATTTTTAACATTTAACATCATGAAGCACTTATAATCGCTTCTGTCGATAATTAGATTGCTTTCGAATGATATTTGTTAAATTCAAAGAGACTGCAGCAATACATAAAAATGATATTTCTCTTTTCATGTATCCTTCAAAACAAAAGATATAAGAAGTGTAGAAGCTATAGAAGAAAAACCATAGAAATATTCTCTGAAGATATTTTAGCAGATCTTGTTTATCTTTATTCATTCATTTGCATTAATGATACTGCACGTAACAATAAATACATCTAGATAAAAACCTATGTAGACACTATTTCAAGTGTTCTTAAAATAGGCGTATCCTTTGCGTTTGATAAATTGTGCTATATGTAGAATCTAGCGAATCGTATATTAAATTGTAATACTGCAGTTAAAGTATTAAGACAACGTCAACACATAGACACACTGTGGTAACTTAGATGATTTATGACTATTCCCTGTAGGTTTTATACAATATCATAAATTCAAATTTGCACGATACTGATAATGTGACATGTCCCATGGTTGTTATACATCCAGGCGCATATTTTGATATATTCGCTGAAACTGCATGAATTTTAAATACCGCAATCCAAAAAAAATCCTTATCTATTACATCGTTTGTATTTAAAACCAAATAAAATGTATGCTGTACCCCAACATGCACAAATAATGACAAATATGAAACACGTCATCCAAAGTAAAACTTTCAGCAGTAGGTATAAACCTTTACCATGCCATCATTTTGCACAATGATGAGCCGGCTGGACCCGCTAATCATTACGGCACAAGGTCTTTCTAAACCAGAATCTTTCACAAGAACGTATCTCTGAAACACACCGTTACTAGTTAGAAGCTGGATACGGTCGTTTGAATTGTCAGCTATGAATATATTTCCAATTTTATCTACACAGACCCCTTGTGGGTTTTTAAGATCGTTATGTCCTTTGTACGTGTAAATACAATGACCACGACTGTCTATACACTTAACCGCATTTAGACCTATATCAGACACAATTATTGTCCCGTCAATAGAAGCTGATAGATAGCGGGGTTCCTCAAACAGAGGTTCGCCTGTATTGTCGTGTACGATCGATTTCAGAACCTCGCCGTCTAACTGAATAATATCAATACATCGCTCTCTCATACAACTGGTGACAAGATAGCTCTCGGTTTCTGAGTACGAGATCCCATCGTATTGTCTCTCAGTCTTAGTTTTCTTGATCAATGTTAATGATTTTCTTGTTGAGATGAATATGATAAGACGACCAATTAATGGTACAGCTACGTCACTGCCATTTCCGCATGTTGTTATGTCACGTGGCTCATCATCTAATTGGATATGATCCACAAGTTCTCCTGTTTTACTGAACTTTTGTATACGTTTATTTTTGCAATCGGTGACAATGATATCATCATGAACTGTACATGTCACGCCCCAACATGAAATTCCATCATCTGCACCAGTGTCAATACGGAGTTCTCCGAGCGTTTTCATTTCATCCAGGTAAGTCAGGGAACCTTCATCTGGAAAGAACTCCAATTTCACCTTTAATCTTTCTGGATTGATATCCCCAACTTGAGCATTGTAGTCGTCAATCTGCTTACGAATTTGGTTAAATGCCATTAGTACTTCTACATCGCTTCCATATTTCAATAAGTTATTCATGCGCTGACTTGCTGACTTTGCAGTTTTCATTTGCAACTTTCTCGGTTCTGTTCTATCCTTAAGGAGTTTTCTTGCGTCACTCGCTTTACTGTCAAGCTGTTTCAGTAGAAACTTTTCCTGGTCTCTTATCCTAGCACATAGAGAGTTACTTAGGTACATGATTTCATGTTTGGAGTTTTCAATAGACTCTTCTAAATGTGCTTCAATATGACCAACGCCATCAACACTGTCTAACGACAGCTGTAATGAACGAAGTGTTTCCATAATATTGTCAATATCATTTCGCGTAGTAGCAGCGTCAGTAACCGTAATAACGTTCTCACATCGTCTATGTGAAACTGCCAAACATTGAACACAGAGAGGGTCTTTACAATCAACACAAAACAGCGTAATATTTTCTCCATGCCTGTCACAATTCACTTTATTCTTCTTTCGCATTATTGTTTCTAGTGGCATTTTTCTCATTTCTTCCAACGATGACACTGCATGTGCGGACGTGATTTTTGAATGCAGATGGACTTTTGAACACGATTCACATAAGGCATCATTGCAATCTGAGCACCAGTTTACTGCAGTCACCTTTTCCTCTCCTCTCATGCAAATGTCACAAGATTTATCCTCGTGAAGAGCTTTCTTTAACTCTACCAATGTTGTCATAAATTGGTCATCCTTTAGGTTATCTGCATAATGTCCATCTGCGGCAAGAGCTGGTAGTTCTATATCCATATCACAAGATGGGCAAGAAAATTGGCGATGTTTTGAAGGTCCTAACACTTTTTCAATGTGATCATTTAAACATTCATAACAGAATGTGTGAAGACACGTTAACACTTTTGGCCTTCTAAACGTCTCTTGACAGAGACCGCAAATTGTAAAGTTCTCCGTCATGCTTGAAGTTGTTTGTAAAACATCCGGGGTGGCCATGTTAAGACAAACTGTCTTTCACTCTACTCCGGATCAATATGTTTCCCTTATACCTGCAAAATATCAAGAGTGTTCAATAAATTTAAATCAATAATAAATATACTTCAAGTGTTACAAATAAAACCTGAGGGAAACATTAAGTAGATTTCAAAACAAGAGTACGTTTGTATTTGCATTCGATCGATAGCCATATAAATGAAAACAAAATCGATGTAAGACAAAATTTATTATCACCCAGAATATAATTACGGGTAGGAAAAAATTTCATACAGATTTCGGTTGAGATAATATTTATATAAGATGGAAAGAAATTGTAATTGAAAATTTTTAATATATTTTGATAACCGTGATTTTATTCGGTTTGTATGTCCCCTGCATTGTTATTCGTCGATATACATTTAAATGCTATGCATAAATCATAATTTCAATTATGAATATACATATCTTGTTAATGACAAATGATAAATAAATTGCATGATTCATAACGTTATTTCTCACTTAAACAAAATATAAACTTTGTGGTTTCTTTCCAACTATCTTTTTTTTACAGTTACTTATGGAATTCTATTGAAAATCTCTTTAATGAACATAAATTTGTTTTCTAAAATGTTTTGGTTTAAAAAACGAATGTCTTTTTAGTAAAATGTTTGCAGTTGAGCAATTGAACATTTATCTATATAACGTTCAAGATGGCTTCGTTTGCGAAATGTCTGTAAAGTCTTTGAACCTTTTGACTTCCTCTTGAATAGGCTAGCAACTTTAAATCAACCAATTTCCTTTTGCGTTATTCGATAATGGAATGTTTCTTGATCCGCTTTCTTCTCTAAGTAAACAAAATTTAGAATTCATTTGGAGCTGTATGTGAACTACTTTATTGGGAATCATTCGCTAACATAGACAGAAAGAGAAAGGAAGTCTATCATTTAAGGTCTCAAATATTTACAGACTGCTAGAAGCCTTTCTATTAAATGATTATTTGGCGGGAATAAACACTTATATCTTATGTAATGCAAACCATTTGTAACAGTATGTATCAAGGGATAACAAATTAAACATTTGATTAATGATTTTCAGTACAGAACAATATTTCTTCTCGACTCTGACTTGTTCTAAAAGGTCATAATTATAGTGTTCAAACCTAGCAGTCAGTCAATGCCTTATCCATATGATCCTGTCAGAGAAAAAAGCGTCGATATGTCAAACAATTAAATAGTATACATATATATTCATCACAGGTTTCTTTTAATTTTCAAAGAAGAACGACGGGAAATTAGCGGCATTTTAAATACAACAATAAGTAATGCATACTCGTATCAACATCAATACAAAGGGCAGAAGATGCTTTCCTTCAAAATTGCAAAGCGATTCAATTTAAAGATATCATTGTAAATTGAACGGATCTATAATTGATGATGAAATCTCCACGTTTATTCATAGCGTGATAAATCACTCTGTATTTTATTTTAATTGCTGTTTCATTTGAGAGATATAGACATAATTTAAAAGTATAATGAGAGATTCTATCAGATAATATTGCGATGAAGTGACAGATATTATGACAGTTTAGTCTTTTTTATCAAACACAAACCAAATCGCTCTTACAAAAAAAAACGTAGATGAACACTCAAAAAACGATAATAATGGGATAAAAATAATACTCTTTCTAAAAACGAAGAAATTTTAAAGAATATTTCCGTATTTAATATGAAATTATTTTGCATAGCACTGAAAAACGAAGATAAACGTCAGTAATATTTGTGATCTTCGATATGAGGACAGAAGCTTTGCATATGACGGAATTTTGCATAAACCTGCGATCTTTATAACAGTCAATATTTGTGATAGTGTTGCCCTATTTATGTAAACCTGACAATAAATGTTTTTGCGTTTTCTCATGAAATGTTACAATTCATATCGGTATGTAATATTATGTATGTCTTCAGACGTGAAAATAATGTTGTTATTAACTGTGGTATGACTATGACAATAAAAATTAAAATGTGTATAGGTCAATATATGTATATACTGTATGTATTGTGTTGTAAGGGACACACCATCAGCACCTCCTTCCATTGCTTATTAACTACATTTTGTATATAATTGTGTAAATCATTTAATAAACAATTTGGGTGATGATGTTAAGCTACTCTACCAGACTATCAGATTTTGAATTTTTCTTATCTACTTATGGTAATCTCTCGATTATTATTTATTTCACCAGACATTTTAATTTGTTTTATTGGCCGACAGGTTTTAGTATAAAAGGATCTTAGTAATACAATGTAACATGAATGTAGCGGTATGCTAAAGCCTTTACCAGGTATAACGTGACATTTAACACCTATTTAAATAACTAAGATTTCTTTCTTTTAAATCAGATATTGTACAAGAAAAACATTTATCTAAATTGTTTAATCTTTCATTTTAAATATGAGACATATCGGAATACAACCTCTACCACCTTTTATTAAGTATTCAAAGCACATGTCATGTTTATTCAATAAAGCTGTCAGTGCATTTACTTTCTTCCAAAAGTGTTAAAGACTTTGTGCTAAATGGTTACAACCTAGCACAAAGACACGTACTTTGTAGACAGGTCATTAAATTTACTCATTATCTTCAAATAGTCTTTCAAAACTAATCAAAACTTATTCAACCGAATGAAACCAGAGGACAAAAATCAACCTAAAAGAACTAGGCCATCATTGTTATAGATGAAACGAGTTATCAAATACAAGTCCCTATTCTTTACAATTTCAAATATATATTTCTTTTCATTGTAGATAAACCGATATACCTCATTTGAATTCAAAAGTTAATTAAAAAAAAGATTCCATTTAATGCTTAAAATCAAGCGACAGTGATTTAAACGCCGTTTTATCGTCTATATCAATGGCTCTTTGTAAAATAGATATCGATTCGATAAATTAAGCAAACTAGAATTGCTTAAATTCTGTTGAAAATAATTTTGATAATAGTTTACGAACGGGTGAAGTTTTCCATATAGTATATGTTGTCAGGCTAGGGGTTCATTTGTTTGGTAATTCCAGTGTCAATATACATTGAGCGCGTTATCTTTGCCAAACTGTGCTATATTGGCAATTTACTGGTATATACAACATAGGTGCCTTTAAAGATAACGGATGTTTATTGCAAATATATCACAAGTCTAACTAAAATCTATCGGGCAAAGATATAATTATATATTAAGCAATATGATCGTTGTCACCAGCAAAATCAGACCGCGATAAAGTACAATTGTATAAATTGTAATAGATAATTTTCTCACTTCAAAATGCAGAAAGCAACGAATTCGAACTAAAACCATAAAATGTAGTTTAAAATATGCATAAACTTGCTAACTACTTGAAAAATACTTGTACTCTATTGACATATCTTTGTAGCACTGAAACCAGTGTTACGATCTAGATATCTGAAAAATTTTGCATTACATATCGAAAGGGAAAGACGTATTTTTCAACATTGATTCTCTTTAAACCTGGTCAGTCATAGTTAAAATGCGAATATAAAGTTGTTCCGTCAAACCTGAGTTGGTAATCATGGAACGTAGTCTTAAGATTAAATAGAATATTTATATAAAATTATGTATATTGATTACTGTTTAACAAGAACATTGAATGTCCATTCTTTTATGCAAACTTCTTTTTATTTAACTTTTTTGTGCATATATTCTGGTAAAATGTCCCTAAAGTTATTTAAATATTCAAAATAACCTGTAAGTTACATTAATTAGTATATGAGCATTTAAAAAAAGGATTTTTATCTATCGAAGTAGTGTTTTTTTTTCTTGGTTTTTTTGAGAAATTGTAACCGGTGTGTACTGTAAACTCATCTGAAGGTTCTTCATAGTTATTGTCCCTGATTTGATATATAAGAAAATAGTAAACCAAGGGATATCAATACCTTAATGTGTGTTTATTTTTTAAATGATACCGGACAAAAGGTACCTCAATTTTTGTGGTAAAATGGAAAATGATCATATCCTGTTTGCTCAGATCACGTTAATCCATGTTTAAATTAATATTTGAACGTTTCAACGTTTCGTAACTGAGTCGCGACATCCGTTAACATACGAAGCCCAAAGGTAACTCATTTCAGGTTTTTACAAATAATCGCCATTTTCCTTTTATTCGGGGACGCATAAATCATTTCTAGCCGCCAAATATGTAACTATAACGTCGGTCACTTGTCAGTAAGTCTCCGAAAATCTTGAACAGGCTGTCAACACGGCATTTAACAAACTGTCAACACGGCATTAAGCAATTTCCTCTTGTAACATTTGATAATTCATTGCTTCACGTTCTGCCTACCACACTCAGAATTATATCGTGCTGTATTTGCCAAGCTTTATGTGAAATCATTTGCCTTACATACGCAGACAGGAAAGGAAAGGAAATTGAAACGTTTTAAGTCTTTATTATTTACTAACTGCTAACAGGTTTTCTAATAAAACTTACCTTCACGGGGAATAAATACTTTGTTTTGCTTAACTAGTAATAGAACGTCATACAAATGCACCGAGAAATTATCAATGGCCGAGGGTATGTTAGTATGTAATAACAATAGTACAATGTGCTATGTATAAAATCAACGTATAAAGCCGTATATGAAACAGCGTTGTTAACATTTCAAAGCAGTGTAAACTATTATTTATTTCAAAGTAATATTTAAGTTCTTGATTTAGTTTAAACAGTTGTTAATTGTTGATAAATGTACACATTTAAGCGTTTCTTGCAGCAGTTTTTATGTCAGAAAAACATGTTTCGGAAAATACATTCCATTATGCTTAAAGAGAGAAACAGAATCTATAAAGAAAGCCCATCACGGTAATATAGAAAATGTTGCAGGTTTTGTTTGATTGAGCCTGTTTATGGACGGTACTGTAAAGTGCAAACTACCATTCACGCCAGTAGCACCGGCGTAAGCAAAATTCAACATTTAACATGAACTGGTGAAATTTTGAATTTTGAAACATCCGCGGCGGTTATCATGCTAAACCAATCATTTGATCTACGGTGTAATTGACAAAAGTAAAGAATAAATGGACCAATTATTTTGATTGACTTCTTAATCACGTCACACATAATTTCAGAAATATTGGTAAACTAGTGTTACAACATCCATTTCAAAAATCATCTTTCTGATCTCTCGGAGATCACTAAAAGCATTTTACACTTATAAAACGGCCACACTGTATGTATTGCTTGTTTGATACCATCATAATACCAACGGCTGTTTTGTTCATAGAGTGACAACAACTCACACATTAAACTAGCTTTTTTTCTTAAATGGCACGATTTCATTCAATTATACATTATTATTATGTTATTTCTTGTTATGGTCATTAAATATCAAGGAGGAAAGCAAACTTATAGGAAACTGGCTGTAAAATGTTTACAAAAGGTATCCTTATTTTAACACTCTTGAATACGATAAATATTTGACATCCTTGCGTGCAATCTTCATTCGGAACGTTCAGATGTTAATTCCTTTAATATTTCAAAGGCTTCAAACATAGACTTTAATATTATCATTATTATTATATAAATATTTTCTTTTTTACTAATTTAAGGAATAATCTTATCAAATAACTATAAGAATTTACACAGATGTTTATCAATCATTTGTTGATTTTTAAACGCTTTTGAAATATATTGTAAACCGATCCTTCTTAATAAGTTTTGATTGAAAGCGTAAAGTACAAAAGTGATCTGCTTATCCTTAAAATAGTGTTTAAAATGACACAAATGATTATCGTATTTCGATAAGCACATTTTTGTTAACTGTTCAAATATTTGCTGTTATAATTGTCAATATATTTATTGGTGTGTGAGGGGGTTTGTTATCGGAATCCGAGATTGACAACGCCTTTATAATGGAGTTTTCATTACCTTTATCATATCTACCGAACATTATGTGTACATATATAGGTAATTTATTATGATAGAATTTTAAGATAGAGATATTACTTAGTTATATTCAACCGGATATTTAAAATCCAAACCCTGAATTCCCACGCCATAAACATATGTGATAATGCATTTACATAGTTTAATTGGACACATTTTCATCAATTTTCCATTATATCTTATCTGTAGAGGGCATGACCTAATGTTTATGTATAACTTATATAAACATCTATACTGTATGATCGTCGGTTCGAGCTTGACTGGTGTCTGTTGTGTGACACTTAAATCACCGCACTACTTGGTATTTTAAGAACTTCATTCTCTTATTGATTTAATTAGACGTTGAGAGCATCTTAATGTTATTTTTAAAGTAGCAAGTTCCAAAAACACCCGCATTTCAAACGAGTAGCCTTTCGTTTCAGGTACAAATATGGGTAGCATGTAGAAAAGCCATATTTTTATATTTATTAATTAATTACACTATAAATAGTATCATAATATTGTATTAAATAATAGAGTACGCTGTTTTTGTATATCCACCAAATGATTCGAACGATTTATAACTCTTTTATATAAAACGTTGAAAGCTGACTCGTAACATTGAAAAATGTACTGACGTGTTTATTTATGAGTGAACAGTTTTTGCAATCTTAATAAAACCGTCCAATTTTGACGATGTTTAGAAAACATAATTCTACTCGCACAAGCGAACATAAAGTTATATCAGTACAGATACCTTAGATAAGAGTCACAAATAGATTAATATATTTTATTATTGGTACAATATTATCTGCTTTGAAAATTGTTAAAACTCATTTTAAGCTGGTGTACCACTTGAATAAGAAACGGTTCACTCTATTAACCAATAATATAAGAGTTAAAGTATAATTTAATATAAAAAATATTCTTTTCATAACTATTCAGCCAAATGAAACCACGAGATAAAAACGCATCTAAAAAGAACTGGGCCATCATTGTTGTAAAGGCAAATACAAGTCTATACCAACAGATCTAATTTCATTGCCGATTGGTAGGCCTCATTTAACGATAAAATGTTCCATTTATTTCATGAAAAGAGGACAATCTACGTGATTGTATTATAACTATGGAAGACGGTAATTTTAACTTCCTATAAATTATCACTACAATGACCTTTTGTAAAATAGAACGATATCGAGTCAATCAAACAAAAAAAATGGTCTAATTCTGTTGAAAATAATGTGAATGAAAATCCACAAACAGTTTTCCGTTTGGTTTTTATGTCAATGCGGGGATTTATTTGTTTTCTAAATCCTGTATAAATATTAATATCTCACGTTATCTCAGCAGACTGTGGGATATTGTCAATACACTGATTTATTGTATACCTATAAGTTTTCTGATGAAAATACGGTCATTTTAAGGAGTGAAAAATAAGGATAGTACCAAATAGACGTTTCCGTATTACGGAATTTGTATGACCAAAGTCTTTACGTCACGAACGTATGTTGACATTATATTTAAAAGTCTTTCATAACAATATATCGACAAGCTGGTACATATAATTTTCAAAAGGACCGATCTATATTGGGATATTCACAAACAACCTACACTTACACATCATTGATATATAACTTTATAACCCAGAAAACCACTTCAAGTGTACCTAACATTCCTCGTTATTGATATCGTTTGCGGGATATAACATTAATACAACTCAACATGCATTTTCTCTGATGTTTTTTTCTTCATTTAAACCAGTTTAAATCACACAAAAAAATCAATTTTTTTTCAGATAAGGAATAATATCAGATAAGATACTTTAAAATATACGTTTAACAATATGTAAACTGTTTAGCAAATAGAGTAAATCTGTTCATGAAAGGAATTTTGCTTTTCGTTTGACATAATTATTCAGTATATATATACTTCCCTGATTTTGTTTGAACGTTTTTAGGCATGTTTGAACACTTATATATTAAAATGTTACGAGTTATTAAGTGTGAACGGGACAGATTAAGGCAGTATTTGAATGTTTCGATTACATGACATCTCTTAATTTAGACTGATTGATTTAAAATTGAAGCAAAGGTAAACAATATAAGTATTATTTTTACTGTGGCGGCTATTTTGTTTAAATATACGGGTTACCCTAAAACTAACCATTACCGTAATTCCGTGTTTTCGACATTTTGGCATTTTCGTTTTCGCATTATCGTGTGAAATTTAATATCTGATTTTTTTTACATTTTATTGCAATTGGCTGTCCGATTATTATGCTCCTTTCACAAGAGTATTTCACACATGGGTATTGGGTGCACAATACTGTGACAGCGAACAAATATTTAACAGACTAACACTACACAATCTCGTCATGTTATTATCCAAATTCATAGAAAATGTTCAATTTATCTGTATAATATAAGATATAGACATAAAATTGTCAAAATTTATCTAAATATATCGAGATAATGTCAAAGTTACGTACTTGTAGCATAGATACTTAGTCATTTAAAGTATTTGTCTTGTGATCTAAGTTTTTTTTTAAAATAACTAATAGGCAAAACGTCAGGACAAAGATGCCTTTTGGTAAGAACAATTAAGATAAATTAATTATTTATTTTAAATAATACTTGCATTAACACAGTGGCAAATGGTTATAATACACCAAGCCTAAATTTGAAATGCATCCGGTTTTCTAACATCTTTTGTAAAACATTATTTATTTTGGATCGAAATAAAAGAATTACACAAAAACACGGCAAATCACAGCTGTGCTGGATATGAGCGTTCTTATAAGGAGAGCATTCAATACATACAAAAACGATTGTTAAGCACTTCGAGCACAAAGTTTAAAACCAAATTTGACAGATGTTAAATATCTTATGATAATTAATTATTATTGAAGATTTTGTTATTATGAATAAAATATCTTTTTAGTGACAGATTGTAACGGGTTATGTCTAGATTCCGGATCAATACTTAACTGCCACGCCCCACCCCATTCCCACTCCTCTCCAAACCTTAATATTTTTTCCGTTTGAATTACTTGACAAATGCATGGTAAAATTAATGATATATAAACTATGGCATCAAATTTATTTACCAAGAAAAAAATGTGAAAAAGGCATGTGTCGAAACCTCGCATCAAATTTCTACATTCGTAAATATTAGCTTGAAAACAATGTAGAATAATCTTGGTTGAGCTTCGTAAGCGCTTGTTGTCGGCTATAAATGTTTGTTAACAAAATACTTTTATGAACAGGTTTATCGTCAGCAACTTAATCCCGACCCCTTTTCTTTAATAAAGCGGGCAAAAGTCTCATCAATAGAACTCATGTGTATTGCATAACATAATACAGTATGATTATACATTTTGTAGTCGTATGTCGCATTTGCGTATCACTACACATAATTTATTAAGAAAAACAAAGCCACAACTAGCAGTGGTGAACATATAGGGTAGTCGTGAACCAAGCATTTTCTTTTAAAATAAAACCACACATGGTTGAGATATAGCTTTATTCAGCTTTATGAACAGAACTGCATTTAAAATTGACGTTTAATATTCCTAAACAACAATCTGCTATTAATCCCATATCAATATTGTACTAAGTAAATGTTACTGTATATATCTTAATTACAGCAATTTTGAATAAACAGAAAAATTCTTAAAAACTGAATATTTAAAATCTAATAATTGTTTACCAACCTCTGATAAACCGAAAATCCTTTGATCATTTGTTTACCAGGTGTTTCCTCCTTTTGCTCGCATTAGAAGAATTCAACATGTATTAAAGAGTTAACCGCTTAAAAGCTGTACAATTAAAGAGTAACAAAGTTTCAATTTTTCTTTGTTTAAAATCACACACCTTATTCACGCTTCGACTGAATTATAAAATGGCATTAAATACATATTTAAATCTAATATAAACTTTGGGCCCGATCGCTGACCGTTGAAATTCTTTATCGATTGATCTACCTGTAAAAGTAGGGTTTATCTCGTAAGAAATTAAATTGTGTATCAGCAAATTTATTAAATCTCTAAACATTTTGGCGCGAATTTTATTACATTGTCGTCTGCATATTAAACTTAAATGTTTGCTTACTTGGAGTGAAACGCCTAGCATTGGTAAAGATTCAATGGCCTATAAGAGAGATTAAGATGTAAGACATGGGAAAACATATTTTATTTTCGACATGGATAAAACACTTTATGGCTGAATGGATTATAAAATCATTTTCGGTTTATTTTACGATTAACGTTCAATATTTTCATGTATAAGAATAATATTTAATCCACTTTTTGAGAAAAAATATGAATAAACTTATTCAATGCTATCAAATGTCAGTTTAATACATTGACAATGAATAACTAACTAGTCAGCACATAAAAAGACACCGACATACCGTTTTATGAACTTGAACGACCTTTTCACTAGACTTGTTGACTTGATAATGAGAGTCAAAGTGGGGGCAACATGGCTCAGCCATAAACGTAGCTCATTTTGTTAAACGGTGCCAAATGAAGTAAGTTAATAAGTGATTATTGTTACTGATTATTTTATATTTGTATTAACGTTTGTGTGATCTTTTTAAATTTTGCTGAGTTAGCAAAAGATAAAAATAAAAAAAGAAAGAAAGGAAGAAAAACACAGTGTGTCGTTATATAGAATTTGCACTTTTCAATGTCAAAATATTCTTTTAGTCACCCTATGGTAAGGGCATATTGATATTTATGTTCATGTACTAATGTGATGATACTATGCTTAAGAATAAATGGTACACTAGTAGCCGCATAAGTAGGTTTTTATCACTTAATACTGCAGTTTATTGGCGGGCGTATATTTTATAACATACTTATAACAAGATATAGCTCTGTGATTTGTAATGAGTTGTCTGTTGTTGTTGTTTTTTTCTTTGAAGAATTAGAAACCGGTCGAAAAAAATACTCCATGTGATGCTTTTTTATGAAATAGCATGCAGTCAATTTGTCATATCATTTGTTTATTTTCAAAACACCTTTATCCTAACGCTTGATGTTTTCTTAAAATGAAATATTTGATTGAATGAAAATTGCTGAATGGTGATCACAATAATGAATATAGTATACGGCATTGAATATCACCGACTGACATATTGATCTATAGTATTAAGTTGTGCTAAACGGTGTCTCGATAATTATATTAACTATTCAATTTGGTTTAATCTAAAATGATTTCACAAATATTAAGAAATATAAAAATGTGCCCCGTGTTAAACGGCATTTTAGTTAAATAGATAGTTTTAGTTTTTAAAAGAATCATTGAAAAAGACATACTTTTCTTTTGATCGGTTTAAGGAAAAACATGTCCAACGAAAAAAGTAATAAATTATCTCTGTAACATTTATTATCATGAAATTGATGCTGCTGTTGTTATTTACTCCCCTGAGAACTGATAAATTGCAAAGCTGTTCAATTAATCTACCAGTATAGACCAGTACAGCGAGCAAAATGACGTTAAAGAGAATAATTATCGCACAAATTAATACACTATAAGGTGTTATAAACTTTGAAGAAGCACAGAAAATTAAAATTTTATTTGGGATATAGTTTTGTACAGTATGTATCATGCTCCGAAATCGGTTATGTCGAAATGTCGAAGTTTATCGATGAAAATGATTTCTACACACCAACCCTCCGTTTTATTTGTTGCTTGTTTTATTTTATCTTTACTTTTTATTATTATTATTATTGTTTGGTGTTGTTGTTTTTGTTGTTCTTGTTGTTCTTGTTCTTGTTTCCTCTCACGATGTTGTTGTTACTTTTGTTTCTTTCGGTTGTATTTTAATTTTCTGTTGTTGGTGGTAGTTTTTGTTGTTTTGTTGTTGTTCTTGTTGTTTCCTCTCACGATATTGGCATTTTAATATAACTTCTGATCAGCAAACATCAATGTCTTATTTTTCAAATCAACGGTTATGAAGAAATACTGAAAATTCTGCGTTACAAGTGTGAATGACTACCTTCCGACCGGCAAACTTTGACATTGCCCATTAATAAAACATTATAAATCATTGTTCGAATCTAAGATGAAATCAAATGAATCAACTTAATCATCATTTCTCAAGAAAAAACACGTTTGTATCCTCCTCAAGATTACTCAAATTGTTTCAAAACTCCGAATCTGTCAGCTAACTATACAGTCGTCGTCTTTTTTATCAATGTTCGTAGCTGAAAGTTTGTGAAAGTCTGAGTTGAAAAAGTAGAAAATGTTTATATTAATTAACCCGTTCGGGATAGCTGTCAAAGTTTGAAATGGAGCAATGTCCTATAAGCGTATTAATTTCCTTTTATTTCGTAAGAAGTCGGTATACTCGTCTACATACAAGAATCAGCCATATTATAAATTGTGTACCGCGATTAAGCACTGTAGGATTATTATTTTTTTTTTTCAATTTTTTTTTTAAATATTAAACATCGCATTTTTTATATGAGGTTTTGTTTGTAGGATATTTTGAAAGTTGAATATGTTTAAAGTTACACCGACAGTTCAACGCTCATAAAGTGACTTTTTAGCTATACTCTTGTATTTCTCCAGATACGACTAGGAATATAGATAAACTAACATACATTAAATAATCACTTAAAAGTTACACCACGGAGATTTTTAAACATGAAGGGACTGGAAATAATATTTCGAGATCTATGTTACATATGATGCAGGTCTGGACCATTAACATGTGTGCGAAATTTCACAATAATCATTTTTCTTGAGCAAAATGACCCAAATCGGGCTAAGAATAGCATAAAAGGATTATCAATATATGTCTCTTTATTATCTCTTGCATACCCTTCTGTTTTTACTGTCCCAGCTGATCTATGTAGGAAATTCAATTGTTATGATTCTTGGGCTTTTTAACCACAATGGAGTTCCATCTGGAAAGATAACCGGATAACGTCCTCGTACAAAAGCTCCTCCATAATGAGACGCGAACTGAGAAATATTTGCTAATCAACCTATCACATGATGAAACAGAACCGATTCCTTATATTTTTAATGTTCTTAAATCTCAATATATTAAATTCTCATCATGTATTCTAAGTTCGACCGGTTGCACTGTAGGAATAGTTTATGCATACCTAACCGCTCCCTTTCCCCGCCCCCACACTCCTCCATGCACCGGATTATACAAAACTCAACATTCAATATATTAAATGGAGTGGGGTTTTTTTTAGATTAAGATACACGGAAGTGTTTATATATGTTAAGGCCTCAACAGACGGTAGGATTTTGAAGTACAACACCAATTAAAACTAAGATGTACAGACAAATCTTAATGTGTGAAGGCTACTATTTCTTGATTTCGGAAACCTTATGTCGAGATGTAAGGGATAGGACATGTTCTATTTTGAAAATCTTGTCGTACCGATTTTTACAGACCTCCCACAATGACAAGTAACAGATAAGCAAATTATCTCCTGATAATGGATGTAATGAATGAAATTCCAGAACAATTAGGGCTAAAAGGTAAACAAAGTAGTAAGATGGGGTGAAAATGATGTTGAAAAACTCTTCAGGAGACCCAAAGTTGTGTTGTGTTCGAATCCCAAATTATTCCGAAAATGATTATGTCACGGTATTGAGTTGTTCTCTAATTACATGAATTTGGGGAGGGGAGGTAGTTTGTAGGCTGCCACATAGCTTAGTCAGTAGAGCCGCAGTACGGTATTCCGAGGGTCCCAGGTTTGAGTCTCGGTCAGGCTTCACATTAAAAAAAAAAATATATATATATATTTTTTTTTAATGGAGGTGTTTCAATCATTACTCATGGCGAAAAAAAAAAGTATTAAGTGAGTAAAGTATGTAAAGAATCAATGTAAAGGGACCCTTTTCAGGTGAAACCTCAGAAGATTCTTACAGTATAGAATTACCGTCTGAATGCAAGTGTTGTATAGCTTTGAAAATTGTACATCTTATCTCTAATTAGTGCTGTACAACTAAATCCTACCCTCTGTTGAGGCCTTTATACTTGCAACTATATGGTAGCTATGAATATTATCATTTATAGTTCATGCTGAATTGACTTTCATTAGAAAACATAATTGAATATTATGTGACGTATACAACAAACTAAATTATTAACTCTTTGAAATTATGTTTTGAACAGACGTAAGATCGCATTTACAATTTTATGTCTTTAAATACTATCTATATTGTACCACATTCAGATTGATTTTAATTTAGAAGATGCTACAATAGGTCATGACGCGCGCATGACTTAACATTACTCATATAAGTAATTTACTTACCTTCGTCCTGTTAACTGTATTTCCCAAAATTCTAAATACAAAATTTGCCATAATTTGTTTATCACAAGAAACTAGATTTCTCACGTGAAAGTGTACATGTATTAAGATTTCACTATCGATCTAACATAGCAGACATGATAATACCGGTTTAATTGCTTTATATATATTGGTAGTTCAGTTATCAAATATTTACCGCTCGGTGTTTACAACTTTCATACAAATTACAATGGTTTTCAAATTGTATTGAACGGTCCCATTAATGGACTAGGATGATTTTATTGTGCCCTCACGCTGAGATCGATCATTCCATTTGATAGAAGTCATATTTCTCTCTTGTCAATGTTTGTTTTGCTCACACGCAGACGACAGTGTTAGAATAATATTTTAAGAGCAAAACCAAATTGAACAAAATTGCTTAATAGAACATTTAAAGGTAAACGCTTAAATTACAATAAAAACACCAGAAGGATGGTTATAGTAAAGGCAATAGTAAAAGGATTTATATTAATCCGTCGTAAAGGTGCATTCTTTTCGAAACGACTGAATAGACAAAGTGTAATTATTGCAATGGCATTGCTGAAAGGCTGTAATTTATTTTTCTCAAAAACATCTAAATATTATATTTTTCCATTGTAATATTTGATAAATGGTTTATGACAGCAACCTTTTATATAAATATACATAATAACAAATATTTTTAAAAGTAGATAAAATTAGATGATTTTCTCGTCAAAACAAATAAGTATGTTGATAGTTTTTTTAGCGTCAGACATAACAACAAAACACGAAAAAGTTATATATGGCTGTTGTTTGCAAGTGTGAGATTCATTATCCAATTTTAAATATATTAAAAAAGAAGACAATAGTGTTCTAGAAAGAAATATTATTCCCCATATAAATCTGATAATAAATGACTAAGAACTTTATCAACATTTTTTTTAAGATCTAGGTTATAAAAATATCCAAAGGAAACGTTTTTACTTCTATTGATTTTTCATCAATATTTTAAATGCTTATATTGTAGACCAATCCACGTTAAAAAGAACGATTTTACCAGTTTAAGAAGCTTTTACGACCAACTTTACACGGCACTACATCATTTGAATGCAAATAATAGCTTCATTTGTAAAATTAAATGTTTGGACAATTTATTTCGTATATTTTATTTGTATATTATTTCGTAATTAAACTTAGTAACAGAAATATGAATGAAATGCATCAACTTGGGGGTTATTTGTTTAAAACTTATTAGTTTAAACATAATTATTTAAACTCAATTGCGAAACATGTTGTTGCAACTTAAATTATTCACTTTCGAGTCCGCTTCCTTAAACCAACCAGTACTGATGTCATATGAAGAAACGTGTTCATGACCCGATTTTAGCTCGATCCCGTGATCCGCTGGGTTGAGAGTTTGTTAGGGAATTGCACTTTACGTGTAATGCATTAACCATGATCATCCTAGTCTCGTCATATAGATGAATTCATAAAAAAATCATTCTATGAATTAATTTCACCTCTGGGATCCACACATTTCTTCTGCAAATTATGTCACGTATACAAGCTGTAAACTTGAATATAAGATTTAAAGTTGCTTCTGATCTGTAATCTGATAACGAAGACATTGATTAATATTTTTCTACAGACAGCCACAGTGTTTCTAGGATCCTGCAGGATATCTTAAGATGTCAATTTATTCTTGATGTGTGCTTAATTCTTTAGTCTAGAGCGAAAATGTGCTTTCTTTGTCTAGAATGTAAAGTTCATATTTGACTCACACAGTAAAATCAGTTTGTTACTTTTTAATATGTTCCTGTCTACAGATAATCAAGTTGAGCACCAATGATAATCTTTTATAACGGTGTCAGTTCTTAGGAAGAGATAATGTTTATCGGGCTAGGGACTCCTGACACGCACGTGGTTTACACTTAACTGAGGTAATTACTAGTTTACCACTTTTAGATATATCTCAACATGATGCTATATTGCTCATTATTCTTAAGTAGGTTCTTGACATAATTTACGTTCGTGTATAATTGCTTGTATTCTTATTATTCAATAATAATAACGTATTATTATTAAGGTAATAACCCTTTATACCAGGAATGTACTAGTTTTACATATGGTCATGTAAGGTCGTGGAGTACTTTTGTTGAATCTCCTTCTCATAGATATCAGTAAAAGGTTATGAATTTAGAATAATTCAATTCCTGATTGCAATGGAATTTCTTAAAATTTAAAAAACATTTCAAGTTGTCATTAAAATGAAGAAAGCTTTGCACTCTTCTTCCAAGGTCACTTAGTAACGTGTGCCACTGCATACAATAGTGTTAACGGAAACAAAATTAAAATAGGTGGACTGTCTGTATAAAAAAGATCAAAGTTTGACAGATGTCAGGAATGTGCGTGTCATATCAGACAAGCATTCAGAGTTTCTCATTAGTCTAAGCTCTGATATACATACCTTTCTAAGCTCTTATCTGCAAACTTTTCTCAAAACCAATCGCGGGAATTTCGGATGCTAAAGTCTGATATTACATCACTTTGATACCACATGATAAAACATTAAACATTTACATAGCTAATGAACCGTTGTACCGTTTTCTAACAGTTTGCAAACATTCTAAATATATGATGAAACTGTCTTATCAAGTGTCAATCTGTCACTTGAGGCAGAACAAAAACACAACAAAACAGAAAGATGTGTGTATGATTAAATCTTAAAACAACATAATTTAAAGGATTTCTCCGATTAAATTCATTGTCTAAACGACACTATCGAGACATAAAGTGGTGCACAATATACCGAAATATTGTTTTGTAGGGTTTGCCAATCTGTACCGTGGTACGAAGCCCTCGTACTGCAATCTTCTCCTTAATATTTGATAAAAGTAGCCTGTTTTGTCTATTTCAAACACTGCATTCTTACAAATTTATAAACAGCTTTATTTGTCTTGCCTGATGATCACTTAGAGTCTGATTAACAATATCTTGTAAACATATCAAATAAAAGAGTTATATTTGCAAATATATGCAACGAAAAGGAATAGGTTGGATTGTTAATCTTATTCAGTCAATTCTATTTATCTATTTTTAAAAATGAAGTATTATTTTATGTATGTGCGCTCCCTACTTCCAATGAAATATTTCAAGATACAAAATGTATTTAGTTCTGAAGCTTGTTATTTACTAAATCACTGCAGTACATTTAATGCGTTGCATATTTTCGACGTATTGTAATAAATAAATTACATTGACATGAATCGAGTCCTGTTTTTATCTTAAAATAATGTGAAGTATACAAGTTCTGATCTTGGATGTAACTTTCTGTCTAATCTGCTGTTTATATCACACTTCTCCTGAACTATAATCTGATGACAGACATGTTATTCTTGCATATATGACAGGATTATTTAATCTTTACAAGGTTGCTCGTAAAACATGTCTTTAGATCGCATGCTTTAAATGACGTCATTTATGAATGAATTGCGTTCTTAGGATGACATCATTTTGCCGTTATGAATGAAGCATCAAATTGATACGCTAATACATGTATAAGAAAAAAGTGCAACATGAAAATATTAGTTTTCGTAATTTCTTTCAGAAACATGATAAATATTTATGCAAGATTAATATGCATATCGTGCAGGACCCTTGACACTGTGACCGTGTGAAAAAACATGCCTGTTTAAAGAATCTCTCGGGAAAAAGTTTAGCGGAAACTCGACAGAACCTCGTTACCAACGTAAACAGTTACCCTTGAGCTAGAAATTCCGGTCTGTTCCGCCAGCCGGTGTATGATTCTTATAAATTGCATGTTTCCTCACACGGCCACACAGAGTCAAGGGTCCTGTCAGATATCTGAAGAAATCAATTCATTACTGATGTGCGAAAATTCTTAAGAGAGAAAGAACTGATTTCTCGATGTCTATAATAAACATTCATGTCCTAATTTTTAAAATTTGTTCTTTTTCATGGATAATCAGGTTCAGTGTCAATACTCTACAAAGGAAAATGTCATTTTAAGCTGGGTACTACTGACACACGCGTGGTTAACACTTAACTGAGCTAATTACTAGTTTACCAATTTTAGATATATCTCAACATGATGCTGTATTGCTCATTATTCTTAAGTTTTGTCTTGACATAATTTTCGCTTCTATCTAATAGTTTGTATCCTTTTTATTCAAAGAAAGTTAAATTTATTTTCAGTCATGCTAATAACCCTTTATACTAAATGTACTAGTTTCACGTAAGGTCATAACACCTTCCCATAGATATCAGTAAAAGGTTATCAATTTAAATGATTCAATCTCGCATTGAATTGGCATTTCTTAAAATGAAGAAACATTTCAAGTTGTCAATAAATGGTGCAAGCTTTATATCTGTAAGTGCACTTTTTCTTAGGTCACTTATAGGCTAGGTATTTTGAAATTAAACCTCAAACTACTTCCTTCAGAAAACTTTTCTTGATAAAATGAAAGCTTAAGACCTTATAAATAACCAAAAAACAATTCCTTACACATTTCCTGTAAATCGGACTTAAATTTAAGCATAAAACACTTGTAATAAAATGGCATCGATAGTACACCATACCTATGATTATTAGACTTTGCTTGACTTCCGGTTATTTTCCGTATGACGTAAACAAAATTTAACCGAACTATATTTCCATTTTAAGAGGATAAACCCAAACCAAGACTAGAGGTAAGTATCATTTCATCATCATTGTGTTGTTTTTACAAAATCTTAAAAATATATTTGTCATTTTATGCACGCAGGCGAAATCGAAGTAGACAAGTTTTGCAGATGACAAATGGTGTAACCTGTTTCCGCGACTTCTAGAAAATATAAATGATATTTTCTTTTAAATAGCTGCCGAAACTTGTATCAAATGATACATAATAACTAGAATATCGTAATACTATTCAAATATTTAATTATATGCATGGTTTATATAAAAAAATAGTTTAAAACAAAAATGCGGCAAGGTCATGCATTATTTTTTTTCTAGGGAAGCGGATAAGCGACAAAAGTCGACGTTGTTTCACTTTCTGTAACAATTGTATTTTTTGAGAGTTTTATGTAGCATTGCCTTAATTTTTGCATCAGATCAGTTATTTCACACAATTTTTAATATATTTTCGTTTTAATTAGATATTCATTCCTTTCATGTGTAAAAATAAAAGGAATTTATTATAAGCAGTTATGTTGACATATTGTAAATAAAGAAGTTTAATCATACGCAGTTACGTTAAATTTTTACTGATTCGGGTAGATCTGGTACCATACAGGCATGTAGATTGAACACAAGAGTAAAGATTTGAAAATCCCTGAGATATATAGCAATGAGGTAAGAATATTTTCCTAATTTTCATCATAGTGTATTAGTGAAGATTGAAACATATAAATGTTGCCTATGCCACATTTCGATAAATAGTGCTCAATTGTTTTTAAAAAGCAATGTATCACGAATTATACACAACTATGATCTTATATACATTTTATTTTCTTTTAGTAGAGAAACGCCTAAATGCGTCATTTGTATGACCTCAGACGATCAACCAATAGCAAAACTAGGAGCAAAGGGGTGCGAGGGACTAACTAAAGCCAGCCTAAATAAGGGTAAATCAAATTATTTGCATTTTCATTACAAATAGATATTAGAGTAACGGTTTTAACGAATTGCATAATTTTTCTTTTAATCACATTTGATTCCCTTTTTTAATTCATCTGTAAATAATATTCAGATTAAATCTTATTTTAATAAAATGTCAAAATGTTTAACCAGTTGTTTATTTTTTTCAGGTGATAAGTTGTTTGTTGTTCCTGGAAATGTTGTTCATCTAGAATGTAGACGGACTTACTGTCATCCAAATCAAAAAAGACAAACTAGAACTGAAACAGAGTTACCTCAAAGTCCAAGAACCCGACACAAATCTGAAAACATTTTTGATTTTGAAAAGAATTGCTTATTTTGCGGGTCTTATGCTAAAATCGGGGCAGGAAATAAACGGGGATTTTACTTACCCGGTACGAACATTTGACTTTCAAAATACAATAAGAGACGTATGTACTAAGAGACAGGATGATTGGGGAAATACAGTGTTGGGACGAATTGAATATGCACAAGATCTGCCGGCTGTTGAGGCACGATACCATCAATTATGCAGTTCAAACTTTAGATCTGGATACAACATTCTTAACAATACCAAGCACCTAAATTTGTTAACAGTAAAGCTAAAAAAGGCAGACCGACCAAACCTTGTGCTGAAAGTGCTTTCTTTAAAATAATTGAAGATTTTGAAAATAATGTGAATGATCAAACAACTATATCAGATCTTGTTGATAAAATGAGGGAACTTTGTTGAGACAATGCTTACAGTACTGTTTATATGAAGAAAAGGGTAATTGAGCATTTGGTGGAAGGGTAACAGTAACTGAATTTAATGGAAAGCATAATGCAGGGCTCGAATTTAACACTCGCAAACTCGCAAAATGCCAGTTGAAAAATGATTTTGCGAGTTAGATTTATGACTACTCGCATTTTTTTTGCGAGTTGAAGAAAAAACGGGATACACTCATCAGGAAAATCTGAAATATAAATGGGGCGTAATATTCGCAGGTGGCCGATTTATAAACAATGCGCGCACTTGCTGTCTGGTTTACATTTTCTATACCTTAACCTCGCTTAAAAAAGTACACAAATTTAAACCAGACCAAAAGTCATTTTGTCCGTGTAAATCAAGCATGATCGGAATAAAATGTCTAAACAAAAATAACGAACTTCTTCCCACTTACTGAAGCAAATGTGTCCGATAAAAATACTCTGAGTACAGAAGATGATTCGCAGTATATCAAAAGAAAGGCAATCAGACCTTAAAAAATGGGAGAAAGAACTGCACGTCAGTCTTTTGTACGAACTCGATGACGATGGAAATGTTCATATGTTGCCGAAATATTTTGCGCCGATTGTTGTGCGCATAATCAAGACCAGACATCGTCGGTATGGCGACAATATTGCATTATTATTTTTTACATGTAGATTGACATTTGACAAGAATCCCTGTCCCCTAAATCAAGTTTTTGAGAAGAAAGTTACGTTGCTGATTCGTACCCCGGGCAGTTCGAACTCGTCCAATTAAATTACAATCTTAATTTTATTAATGTAGTTAATAAGAAACATTTCAATAAAATTCATTATTATGATACATAATTGTAACAACAATGAATTAACTATTATGGTACATGATAATTTAAACAATTTTGGACTTAAAAAATCATTCAGAATTCAGTTTTTGCTAGTTAAAAGTTTGTCCACTAGCAAAAAATTGCTAGTGGCCAAAAAAGTTAAATTCGAGCCCTGATAATGTTATCACATTCAAAAGCAATGCTGATGCCATTTTACATGCATTTTACCGAAGAAATGGAACAAATGGAAGTGAATCAGAAAAAAGAATGATAATCAAAACTGCAGCAAAACTTATTTTCAACGACATTAAATCAGATAAATATCAAAAAGAAATATATCCCAGCTCATCAGAAGTAATGTCGTCTGATTTTGATATGAAATTCTTACCCAACAGCCTTCAGCCCCTGTTAATAGAATTAGTAAGAAGTAAAAAATCTGAAAAAAAGATACTTTCTATAGGTCAGGCTATTATACAGGCTACTATACCAAAAGGAGTTATTGCACCCCTGCAAATAGGTTTGGGGTCCGCCTGGGCTCCTTGCCATTGGTTCTTGTTGCTGGGTCGTATGGGGGTTGCGTTCATTGAACGCCGCCTTTCTTTGTTGATCTTGTTTATCATATTTTGGGCGTACAGCTGCATCATCAGTTTGGGTCAAAATTTCTTATAGAAACACTTCATACTCTTGGATTTTGTTCCTCATATCATGAAGTTCAAAAGTTTGAACCTAGTGCAGCTTCTGTTTATGGAACCACTATACAAAAATCGAGTGATCAATTCATGCAATTTGTAGCAGACCATGTTGATCACAACACGGGGACACTTGACGGTTTTAGTACATTTCACGGCATGGGTATTATTGCAGCAGTAACTCCAGTAATTGAAAATAGGCCTGCCATTCCTAGAGTAACTACAACTAATGAAGACCTCATAGCTGTTGCGAAAATAAATATTTATCAGTATAAACAAACATTAAACACCATGGAGCTATTTAAATTTAAGAAACTTGTAGATGTATATGACACTTATCAACCTCCAAAAGGTTTGGACTTCCTTATTCAATTAGCACGTCCACTTCATCTTCAATCTCCTGGGTGGTCAGGAATCATGCAAATGGTACAAAGTGGTAATCACCCCGGAAAATCTTCGGTTATTTTCATGCCAATGATCGACATCAGTCCAGGTGATATGTCATGCATATACTCAACTCTAAAATTTGTAGCACTTCAGTGTCGCAGTCATAGCACAACACCAGTTATCACGTTTGACCAACCATTGTACTGGAAAGCGTTAAACATTATTATGAATGAATCCGAAGAAAGTGAGATAAAGAATGTTGTTGTTAGACAAGGTGGATTTCATACTGAAATGAGCTTAGACTAATGGAAAACTCTGGACTTGCAGAAATACTCGGGACTATTTATGCTGCAAACACAGTTGGACATATGCTCACCGGGAAGGCAGTAAGTAGAGCCATGAGAGGACACTTCCTTGTGCATGATGTTCTTTACACCCTATTGATTGAGAAGGCATTCCACCAACTTCAACAAGACAATAGTGATGATAATAATAATAACGAACCCATTGATGAGTTTATCCCAAATGCTAACTCTGTAGATGTTGACACTGTGAGAGAATTGTTTGAAAAGGTTTTGTCAAAAGAGTTATTGCCTGATGAAGTAAATGAGAACCATCTTATTAAAAACATGCACTTTGAATTCCAAAATGCAAAGAAGTCGTATAAAGATTGCAGAACTGCACAACTTTAGTTGCAATATATAGACATGGTGGACATTCTAAAACGATTTATAGCCGCGGAAAGAATGGGGAACTGGAATGGCCATCTTACTGAAATCAGACATATGCTACCTTATTTTGCAGCAGCTGGCCACAACCTTTATCTCAAATCAAGTTATATATATCTTCAGCAGATGTTCGAAATCACAGAAACCAAACTAGATGTACACAGGGCGTTTAGTGCTGGAAATCATGTCATACGCTGCAGCGACAGGTACTGGGCAGGTCTATCTACAGACTTGATAATTGAACAGGTTCTTATGCGAAGTGTCAAATCTGTTGGTGGAATGACTCGTGGTCGTGGCATGTCTGAGTCTCAAAGAGCTCAAAGGCTTCTTTCTATGCCGGCATGTGCTGATATGAATAATGCTATTCAAGAGTTCACAGGCAATAAATTTGAAACAAACGAACAGCATAAAGAATCATCAGAAGCTAGAGTTGTCAGGGATAATGCTGACCGTCACACTTTATCTGAATTTCTACATGAGCGAAATACTTTCTCGGACGAACCTAGTTTAAAAAATATTGAAACTGGGGATGTTGCCGATGCCAAAGTGAATGTAGACAAAGCGAAACTGATTGGTCAAACAATTTTAAATGAAATGGAAAACCAAAATGTGTCTGAGTATACTTTCAAACGTACAAATCAAGCAGTAACTCTTGGTACAAAAAACAGTCTAAAGATTAATGATGAAGAAATCCATATTGATCCCCAGTTACTTTTTCAAGGTTTAGTTATAGTGTCGGACAGCTCCTTGGAAAACGTTGAGGAAATTTTTTGAATATGAAGCTCTGTGCTAATCCGTCTGCTTTATTTGATTCTTCTGGGCTTTTAAGAGAAGCACAAAAGCCCTAACTTGACAAATGCAATTTGGGAACTTGGGGTTTGTGGTGTTGATAGTATAGCGGAGCATAATCCATACTATGTTTTAGATGGAGGGTCTCTTGTGCATAGAATACCTTGGAACTATGGAGAACCCTTTGACCAAATATGTTCGAAGTATGTAAATCTTGTTGAGTGAAATTACGGTCAAGCGCATGTCATTTTCGATTGGTACATCAGTGGGCCTTCGATAAAAGATGTTACGCATTTACGGCGAGCAAAAGGGGTTATTACCTACAGCACCGGAACGACTGTTAAAGATAATTAAATGTAGCTGTAAAACAAATTGTAACACTAAACGATGTACATGTCGTAAACACGGACTCAAATGCTCTGCCAGCTGTGGTGACTGCAAAGGTATAAACTGTAGTAATGTGGAAACATTCGAAGAGGACTTAAATGAGTAATTGTGCATGAACCAATACTTATTTTAAAGACTGATAGCTGTAATTGCAAGCTTTATTTTAGTGTTTCCTACGTAATAGATATATCATAATTCAGTTTTTATATTGGATCAAAAATTGATTCCTGTTTTAGATTTTGTTGCCTTAAATCTTTTTAAATCCTTTTTTTTACCATAACTGTTAATTGTGAATGTAAGAAACGTTAAAGAATAAGCATAACATACATTACAAATGTTTTAATTATAGTGAATGAAAAATGGGCCAAATAATTTGGTTGAGACAGTTATAAGCTGAAGTGTATATACTACGCAAAAAAGGTTGGTGGGGTACATTTATATCTTATTTTTATGCTCCCCGAAAAATTTCGGGGGAGCATATAGTCGTCGGGTTGTCCGTCCGTCCGTCAGTCCGTACGTACGTACGTCCCGAATTCGTGTCCGGCCCATAACTTTGTTATTAGGAGTCGGATTTTAAAACTATTTCACAGAAATGATCACCATATTGAGACGACGTGTCGCGCGCAACATTTGGCTCCCTACCTTGAAGGTCAAGGTCACAGCATGACCTTGCAGCAAAATCGTGTCCGGTCCATAACTTCATTATTTGAAGTCGGATTGTAAAAATATTTCACAGAAATGATCACCATATTAAGACGACGTGTCGCCTGCAACATTTGGGTCGCTACCTTGAAGGTCAAGGTCACGGCATGACCTTGCAGCAAAATCGTGTCCGGCCCATAACTTTGTTATTTGAAGTCGGATTTAAAAAATATTTCACAGAAGTGATCACCATATTGAGACGAGGTGTCGCGCGCAACATTTGGGTCGCTTCCTTGAAGGTCAAGGTCACAGCATGACCTTGCAGCAAAATCGTGTCCGGCCGATAACTTCGTTATTTGAAGTCGGATTTTAAAAATATTTCATAGAAATGATCACCATATTGAGATGATGTGTCGCGCGCAACATTTGGGTCGCTTCCTTGAAGGTCAAGGTCACAGCATGACCTTGCAGCAAAATCGTGTCCGGCCATAACTTCGTTATTTGAAGTATGATTTTAAAAAATATTTCACAGAAATGATCATCATATTGAGATGACGTGTCGCGCGCAAAATTTGGGTCGCTTCCTTGAAGGTCAAGATCACAGCATGACCTTGCAGCAAAATCATGTCCGGCCCATTAACTTCCGTTATTTGAAGTCGGATTTAAAAATATTTCACAGAAATGATCATCATATTGAGATGATGTGTCATGCACAACATTTGGGTGGCTACCTTGAAGGTCAAGATCACAGCATGACCTTGCAGCAAAATCGTGTCCGGCCCATAACTTCGTTATTTGAAGTCGGATTTTAAAACTATTTCACAGGAATGATCACCATATTGAGATGACGTGTCACGCGCAACATTTGGGTTGCTACCTTGAAGGTCAAGGTCACAGCATAATCATGCAGCAAAATCGTGTCTGGCACATAACTTCATTATTTGAAGTGGAATTTTACAACTATTTCACAGATATGATCACCATAATGAGACAATGTGTCGCGGGCAACATTTGGGTCGCTACTTTGAAGGTCAAGGTCACGGCATAACCTTGCAGCAAAATCATGTCAGGCCCATAACTTTGTTACTTGAAGTCGGATTTAACAACTATTTCACAAAAATGATCACCATATTGAGACAATGTGTCGTGCACAACATTTGGGTTATTTTTACACTTTGAACTTTGTCTTTGACATAACTCTGACACTACAAGAGGTATACCTTCCTGTGTCCAAAACCTATTCGGGGAGCATCACCCGGTTCAACCGGCTCTTGTTTTCTCTTAAAAAGAAATGAAATACTTTTTTTAAGTCATTTAGTATTCGTATCAATGTTTTGTTATCTCTATGGACACATATTACGAGTTTTTATATCAAAAATGTGTTTCTTATTGTTGTAAAATCCGTATATTTCATAAAAGTGATATTTTTAGGTTTCAATTTTTTTAAAAGACAACTTATTAAAAGAAAGTATTGAGAAGTTTTTTTCAAGTTTGGCTCATGTATTTTTTGAGGACTTTTTTCTGTAGCTCAATACACAGTACTGACAATGAAAAAGAAAATAGATTTTCTGGAGGAATTTGTTTAAGGTTAGGTTCCTATTTCTGCTAAAATAACTGGACTTTTAGTAATTCAAAAGTGTTAACGGAAACAGAACAAAATCAGGAGAACAGTCTGTTTTAAGAGGATCAAATTGCCGTATGTCAGGAATTTGCGTGTCTCGGCAGACAAGCATTCATACGTTTCTCATATATCTTAGCTCTGATCTGCATACCATTTATAAGAACTATCACGGGCATTTAAAACTTTCATAACACATGGTAAAACATAAAACATTATACTGGACAAATGACTTGTTTTACCGTTTTCTTAAATTTCGCAAACATACAATATCTTTGAATCAGAAGAAAATTGTTGTACGGTGATCAACATTGCACTGTTTAAAAACTATGTTTATAGATTTCCGTCCTGTTCTGATTTATAAAACACGTTTTTCTTATGTATCATCCATTCTTTCTCCGCCCAGATCCTCTCCCGGTATTTGGTTCGGTACCTTCTGGGTGCCCTGCTGATGTGGCTAAAGTTGTGTAGGGCTGCGCCCTGTTAACGTCGCCTTGCCTTGTTGATGTTTGTTCTCATTTTTTTTCATTTCAATCTTGCGAACATCCACATTCTTTGAAGAAGTGGGATAATTTGATATCCGATTACCAAATTGCTTCCTTGAAAACAAAACAAAATATATAGATTTCTCTCCTGTCATTATATGAAGTGCATTAACTTAAGGTGAAATTTCTCTAATTCAAAGAACAACTTTTTCTAATATCCGGGAAAACAACAACATAATAATTAAAACAGTTTTTGCCTTATCTTAGATATTGTTAAAGCAAATACCAATTTCCTCAACTCAAACTAGAGTTTCCTTTAAGCATCAAGAAACAAGTCGAGTTCCTATCAACTGGCCCTTTACAAGGAGGCAAATGTGCAATGCTATTTAACTAGAGGACAATGATGACCCTGGATTGATGACCTGAGATTCATTGCTAGTCTAAGAAAAAAATACGTCAGAAATAAGGTAACATTGGGTATCGTGGTTCCAGCATTCCTCATTTGAATACTGTTGAATCACACTTAGGATATGTGGCCTGCTTTTTTAAATTTGTATTTTAGCGTATTATCTGTGATATGCAGGCTTCATAACCTCCGATCAAAATTACATTTAATTTAGTTCCGCCCATTGTTTTCTCGTTTAAGGCTCACGCATTTTTTTACTTGGGGACCATATGCCGCTTTGCGTGGAATGGCACTTACGTGTCACATAAAAGGTTCCATGATAACCGCCATATGAACACATCTGCGGATGTTTCAAAATTGTACCAGTTCATGGGACTTGGACGGTAGTTTGCATTTGACAGTACCGTCCAGGAACAGACTCAATCAAACCGAGCCTGCAACATTTTCAATTTTGCCGTGTTGGGCTTTTTTAGGGCTTCTTGTTTTCTCTTTTATTTCTCCATACTCCATATTTTTTTCAATATAAAATTGATGCCTTTAAAATTGCTTTATGACAAATATCTAAACTTATATTTAACTTGTATTGTCCTATACAAGTGTTTACAAACTTGCCGCAAGGATGGACCCATTTTTAACCCCTCGGGCATGACTAACATAACTTTTGTTGATGCCTACTTGGCAATAAAATTACCGAATATCTAAGCTTTTGGATCTAGTTTCATAAAGACATACTTAAATGCATTTTCATATACAAGTCTTATGCAACTTAGTGACCCCAGCAGTCGTCAATTTTGACCCCGGTAGTGGTCGATTTTGACCCCTTGGGGCATAATTGAAATAGATTTTGTAGCAGACATTAAGGTGAAGCTACACGCCAAAAGCTAAGCTTAAGGTATGCAATTTATTTTTACTATACAAGTCAAATTTTATTCATTCAGGAACATATTGGGGCTAATAGTGAGGTTTGGCGCGCCTAAAACCGGTTTAAACTACCCAGTGGTTAAACTACCACTGACCGTTCCAAGGCGGTACCCCTCTGTGTTCATTCACTTGTTTTTCATGTCTGTTTGGATGTTTACATGTATTGTGATGTCTGTCATGTTGGATTGTCGTTGACGGTAGGTATTTTTTTCTCAATTTCACCCCACCCCTCTCCCATTTTTTACCCCTCCCCCACCTTTTTACCTTTACAGCCCTTATGCCTTTAATTCCCATATGGGCCCGTTTTAGCTTATATTATTTCACATTACATGTCCCACTCCTTTCACCCTTATGTCCACTCCAGGTTTTTGTTTGGTGCCTTTTGGGTGCCCTATTTAAGTGTGTCGGGGGCCGCGTCATGTTAACGTTGCCTATACCTTGCTGATCTTTATTCTTGTTTGTTTTTTTTTTAGTGATAAAGTTCTCTTCAGGGCGAAGCCAATTTTGACCCTAAGGGCATGCTTTATAAATATTCTGAATAGGTCCACTTTGCAGATGGCAAAATATGAACGCTTTGTGCATTGTTGTTTTATAAAAGAAGACTTGAATGTATTTTCCTAACCAAGTCTAAATTCATTTAATCAGCCCCGGAGGTTGTCATTTTTGACTCTTCAGGCATAGTTTATAAGAATATTTAAAAACTTGTGAACTGCTGATGGATATGACTTGAACCGTTTATATATTTACTTTTGTTGTAGAGGACTACCTAAGGACCATTCCTATAAAGTTTGGTATATATTCAACAAGTGATTTAAGAGAAGAAGATTTTGTTTAAAGATATTGTTGACACCGTCAAACGACAAACATCTGCATCACAAAATAACACATCTTAGCACGTTCTGCTCAAAACACGCGTATAAAAGCTATCTCGTCTAGTAAAAAAGTCACTGGTGTAGTAAAAGAGGTTTGTATGATTTAAATTTTATTTTTAAACAACAGAATGTCGAAGAATTGTCCAATCACATTTATTTTCCGAAAGATAAAGAAAAAAAGTTTATTTGCTTTAAAGTATTTACAAATCGATATTTCGATAAAACTCCGTTGTGTTGTTTGATAAAGTATTCATTGCAGATGATGTTATAATTAACAAAATATATTAAAATAAGTTTAAATGTAACATCATGTTGTTATTTATTTCTTTGAAAGGTTATTCAATGCAGTTATCATACACTTTATATACATAAAACATTCTAATTTATCTTACATATCGAGTTAATAGATGCCCTTTTATAATTAACTTATTTTTCAATATGATTATTATTATTATTATTATTATGAATTGTATAAGCTTTCATACCACACCCGTTCGAATACAATTGTTTGAACGGCGACCAATAAATAAAGTATTGAATTTTGCTGAATGACGTTTTCATTTATATCTGTAAATCGTGTTTAATAGCTTCTCAAATTTTTATAATCTAGTGACTTTGCTATCTTTTGAAATGTATCACGGAGAGCGACTATTCCCTTGACATTTATCTTATTTTCAATGCATTTCTATAGATAAAAACACCTGTCTAACCATGAAGGATACTTTTATCTTTATTGACATAAACAAAATATATTCTTAATCTGTATTATGACACTTCTGATTTGAATCCTATGCAGTGGTACTTATAAATCAACAAATGTTTTCAATAATAATGTTTTCATTCAAAATATTAAACTGTTATTGACTATTTTTTGAACCATTTTTATATATTTTGCCAGACTATTCATCAATTACTCTGTTTTTCAGCGTATCGTATAATGGCATGATTAATAAATTAAAATAGACATTTATTAAAATAGACTACTATGTACCAGGTACCTTGAAATAAAGTAAACTTAGTAATTAAAGTGACAAGCTCATTTTGTCATTGTCAAGTTGAGCTGAATTGACTATTTATTTCAAAAGATTGACTGTTCCTATGGTGATTAACTGCTGCTACTGGAGGAAATGTTTAGGATAAAATATAATATGCCTTAAGTATAAAAAGACTGCGCCACTCTTTTTTTATAAATTGAACATAATAGATACATTTCGATGGCTATTTACAGAAACTTCCATGGGCCATACAAGTAATGTATCGTTCATGCGACGTAAATTATAAAATTGAAAGAAATTATGGCAAAATGTAAATTTATTTCGATTTCACCTGTTCACTCAGTATATACAAGTGGATGGGCATAGTGTCACTTTAAGTGATAAAAATGTTTATGAAGAGTCAACACACATACATAAGTGTATAGTAGGATCTATAACATAAATGTTTATAACTAAATCTCTTTTTAATTTATGTATGTTTATCAGTTGATTTATTTTGCCCACAAGTACTTTTAAAGTTATTGTTTCGTCGAGATTGTTCTGTAAAAATATCATGGCCCGCGGCGACATCGAGGGTATTTGTTAAGGCCATATGGCCATAAGCAGTTATGTAGAGAACACTGCGATGCAACCAAGGCTACTAGTCTCATAGTCGTTACAAACAATGTTGACAGGTCACACAGAAGAGTAACGACACTTCGTCGATAAAGGGTCGGGCTATTTAAGTGTGCAACTGTATTAATTGAACTGGGTGAATCTTGATTATGATTATATTTAGAGCGAAAAACTGCTTTCTTCGTCTAGTTCATTTACAACTCACATAGTA
This sequence comes from Ruditapes philippinarum, assembly GCF_026571515.1. NCBI lineage: Eukaryota > Metazoa > Mollusca > Bivalvia > Venerida > Veneridae > Ruditapes > Ruditapes philippinarum. Next base: position 144,898 of record NW_026852570.1, on the reverse strand, counting down.
CAATCAGTTTGTTTCTTTAAAACATGTTCCTGTTTACAGATAATCAAGTTGAGTACCAATGAGATAATTGTTTTAACAGTCTCATTTCTTAGCCAGAGAAAATGTTTTTTGAGCTAGGCACTCTTGATACGCATGTGGTCAACACTTAACTGAGGTTATTACTAACTTACCACTTTTAGATATATCTCAACATGACGCTGTATTGCTCATTATTCTTAAGTAGATTATGGACATAATTTACGCTCACATATAATTGCTTGTATCCTTATTATTCAAGAATGTCAAATTTCATTCTAATTATGCTAATATCTCTTTATACCAGAAACGGACAAGTTTTTAACGTAAGGTCAAGAAGGACATATGCTGCAACTCCTTCCCATAGAAATCAGTAAAAGATTCTCATCTGAAAATGATTCATTCACGCATTACCTTGGCATTACTTTTTAAGTTGGTCCAAGCTATGTTTGTGAAGTGCCTTATTCTCACCAGGTCACTTAGAAACTAGTGACACTGCATTCAATATTATTACCCCTTACTTTTGTCCTGATGTTAATTTCCCATAGGCCTCTGTGAGTTATTCTTACTGTTAATGCAAGTGTACCACGTGACTAAGAAATTTGTACTGTTACATAGGTAACAGTACTTTTTAACTGTATAAAATCTGGTCACATGGTCTATTTTCTAAATAAAATGGCCACCATTTTGTCTCGATTCATTCTTATTTTCGAAGTTCACTTTAGATATGGTGGGCAGACATAGGATATCATCGTTACTTTGTAAATGCACTTTGTCATAAACCATGCGAAGAATATTCTTGATACAAAAGGATCAGACTTCACAGATCATAACGGTAAACCGTATAAATGGGTTTGTATTGTTTTCTAAATAAAACTCAGCTTATTGTATGTTTATAACTGGTAGATATCATCATATGCTTTAAGAATAATAGAATAATAACGGCTCAAGTATGGCTACAATACACTTAATACTTATAAGGTAAGGACAGTATAGTTATTGTTACTCTTGGTTTAACTTTGTTACAGTTAGATTTTGTTAACAATTTAGGATCATTACAGTAATTGTTCGGTGTAATAAAATAAATAACACATGGGTTTGAGGGTAACAGTAAAATACCATCCCTCGTAAAAAATACTGTTACCCTTGGCTGACGCGTCGGGTAAGAGTATTTTCCTCGGGATGATATTTTACTGTTACCTACAAACCGATGTCTTATTTATATAATGTTTACGGAAACAGGAGGACAGTGTGTATAAACAAGATCAACGTTAGACAGATGTCAGGAATTTGCGTGTCATGGACAACAAGCATTCATACGTTTCTCATTAGACTAAAATAGAGAGAAATAAATAATCCGTAAAGAAAGCACAAAACGACAAAACCGTAAATGTTGCAGGCTCGGTTTGATTGAGCCTGTTCATGGGTGGTAATGGAAGGTGCAAGTTACCGTCTACGCCCCTGATCTGCATACTTTTTGATAGAACTTTTCACGGGAAGTTTTCAATGCTTAATTACCCAAATTGCACATGGTAAAACATAATACATTATACAGAACATATGAAATTATCTAACGAATTTTAATATTACATGTGCCTCCTTTTATCACCCTTGTGTCATCTCTAGTTTTTCGGTTCGGTGCCTTCTGGGTGCCCTGCTGGCTGGTTATGTCGGACTGCGTTCTTTAAACGTCGCCTTGCCTTGTTTTACTTGTTAATTTCTTAAATTCTGCGACCACCCACAACCTTTACACAATTGCATCCTTAAATCTTTTTTTATATAGATTTCTGTCTTGTCATTATATCAAGTGCATTAACTAAATATAAATTTTCTCTTGTTAAAAGAACATTTGTTTTTCTAATATCCGGGAAACAACCACACAGTAATTAAAACAGTTTTTGCCTTAAATTAGATATTTTAAAGCAAATACCAATTTCCTCAACTCAAACAAAAATTTCCTGTAAGCATCCAGAATAAAGATTTTATAAACTGAACCCTAACAAAGAGGCGAATTTGCGATACTATTAAACAAGAGGACCATGATGTACCTTGCTCGATCACCTGAGATGCATTACTAGTCTTAGAAAAACATTAGGCCAGTTATAAGGACACATTGAGATTTTCATTTTTCTCCAAACTCCATAATATAAAATTGATGTCTGCTACAACATGCTTCATGACAAATATCTGAACTTTGGCCATTACAGTTTCACACAGGGATGTTTTAATGTGTTTTCCTATACAAGTCTTTATAAACTTGCCCAAAGGGCGGGCCAATTTTGACCACTCGGACTAACATACCTTTGTTGAGGTCTAAAAAGCATTTTGACAGTATTTCTTAAAGAAAGACTTGACTTTATTTTCCTATACAAGTCTTAATAAAGTCAGTGACCTTAGAAATGGTCAATTTTGACCCCGGAAGAGGTCAATTTTGATCCCTGAAGCATGATTGAAATGATTTTTGTAGAAGACCACAAGGTGAAGCTACACGCCAAAAATATAAGCTTTAGGCATGTTTTTTTTTGTTTGTTTTTTGTTTTTTTCTTTAAATTTTTATTATGCAAGTCTTGATTAATAATTCAAAAATGGTCTCCAGGGCGAAGCCAATTTTGACCCTAAGGGCATGATTTATTAAACATTTGAAGAGGTCCACTTGACAATGCTGTAGGCCAAATATGAACGCTTTAAGTAGCGCTCGAGGAGTATCATGAAATTTGCGACCAGGTCTTACCTAGAAATATCGATATACGAGGCCGATATCAAATTTAAAAACGTCAAACTATTGGCTTGGGCAATGGCTGATCCCAGCTTTACAGGTAACAAGCTTTTATCAACGTTCTGCTTAAGAATAACAAATATTTTGCATTTAACTATCTTTTCTTTTTTATGATAAATAAAGATGTACTTTATATACATTAAAATATTCTTATTGATATTACATTTCGAGTTAATAGATGCCTTTTCACGATTAACTCTTTTATCATTATGATTAATCATTGATACAAAACGCCTCTACTTCAACTTGACGTATTCTATGAAATATTTCATATCATTTGTAATGGAAAAAAAACATCTTTATTCTAAATGTTTTCATAACCTTCCATTGCACACCCGATCGAATGCATTTTGTTTAAGCGGCGATCAAAACGATGAATTAAGTATTGAATTTTGCTGAATGACGTTTTCATTTATATATGTTACTTGTGTTAAATAATTTCTGAAGTTTTTTTTAATCAAGTGGCTTTTCTACCTTTTTGAACTATACTGTATCACGGAAAGCGACTATTCACTTTGAAACTTGGCATTCATCTTAATTTCAATGCATTTTAACAGATAAAAAGCACCTGTCTAACCATGAATGATATCTTTATTGATATAAATATAATAAATTCTTACTTGACAAACAATATTCTGTATTATTACCCCTCACTTTTTTCGTAATGCTAATTTCCCATAGGCCTCTGGGAGTTATTTTTACTGTTAATGCAAGTGTACCACGTGACTAAGAATTTTGTACTGTTACATAGGTAACAGTATTTTTTAACAGTATAAAATCTGGTCATGTGGTCTATTTTCTAAATAAAATGAAATAAAATGGCCGCCATTTTTTTCTCTTCAATGTTAAACCCCAATAGGACATCAATTTCTTCTCTGGAGTAACTATGACACTCATAAAATTTTGTTGTTTGCAATCTGGTGTGCTTTCCGCGTATAAAATATCTTTTTGTTGAATAGTCAAAAAATGAACATCCGTTTTCAACGGAAGTACTTGCAATGTAAATACAGTAATTATGTGTCACTGGAACATGCAAACGATTTAAGCATGCAACAAAGGATTATTTAACAATTTTAATCAGTGAAACGTTACAGATATGGTGGACAGACACATGATATCATCGTTATTTTGTCAAAAACCATGCTAAGAATATTCTGGAAACAGAAGGATCAGATTTCACAGGTCATAACCGTGTAAATGGGTTAGTGTTTTGTTTTCTAAATAAAACCTAGCTTATTGTATGTTTATGATTTGAAGATATCTTCACTTGCTTAAAGAATAAAAGAAAAAGAAAACTTCTCAAGTAGGCCTAAAGTACACTTAAAACTTAAAAGGTAAGGACAGTTTAGTTATTGTTACTCTTGGTTTATTTTTGTTACAGTTAGATTTAGTTGACAATTTCAGATCATCACAGTATTTTTGTTCGGGGCAATAAAATAAATAACACATGGGTTTGTGAGTAACAGTAAAAATATCATCCCTCGTAAAAATACTGTTACCCTCGGCTACGCCTCGGGTAACAGTATTTTCCTCGGGATGATATTTTTACTGTTACCCACAAACCCATGTGTTATTTATATACTATGACATTCCTAGTAGTGGTACAAAAAAATTCAGCAAATCTCATTAATAATAATGTTTTTGTCAGAAATAATAAACTTTACTTTTATGAAATCATATTTATATATGTTGTCAGACGATTCATCACTTACTATATTGTTTCCATCGTATTATGTAATGACCTCTTGTATAACTTGAATAAGACATTTGGAAAAATACTCGACTTATACACAAGATCCTTAACATAAATCAACATAGAAGTTAAGTGATACATTTTTTATGAAGATTCAACACTTAAATTAAAAAAAAAGTGTATATTAGGATTTATAAATGTTTATAACTCAAATCTCTGTTTAATGTGTGTGTTTATTAGTTCATTTATTTTGGTTATAAGTACTTTTTCAGACACTGTTATTGTATCGTCGAGATTGTTCTGTAGAAATATCATGGCCCGCGGCGACATTCAGCGTATGGCTGTAGAGAAAATCCGAGATACAACCAAAATCATTAGTTTTATAATAATTATATTATATCAACAGATAAATATTTGTGTCCGTTTAACTGAGTATTTTGTTGTTGTAAAAGTAACAAGTAAGTCACGTATAGCTAAAATTATTTGAACTTTATATTTTCCTTACTATTGGTAACACTAAACCTTTTACTCCATGAGCATATTGTGAAAAATGGCCGTTTTCATTGAAAAGCCTCCTGTTACAAGTTCAAACTGTTATTAAACTATGATAAATACCTTAATACTTATGAAACTTGGCACACATGTTGACTGGACCATAGCCTCTGTAACAGCATGCTCATTTTAACATGGCAAAGGGGGGACGTCTCAAAATTGCGAAAAATCACTATTTTGCACTGTTTGTTTTTCCATCAAAACTGATTTTAAAGTGCTGCAACTTCTCAATGAATTAAGATAGAGTAAAAGGCTTTTCAGCGTCGGTTACTACTTACCCTAAGATCAACCTGAGGCCATTCTTAGCCTGTCACATGTCCAAAATTTTCTTGGCGATGAGAGGGAATACTGCCCCCCCTTCAAACCCCCCAAACAGAAGGGGGCATAACCCCTTCTGGCAACCCCCTTATGTGCTATTTTGATTGGGGACCGCGCCGAAAAAGTGGTTTACTTTTTTAACAACATTTCTCAAATGAAAAACAGTGTTTGGGGTCTAAAGAGGGCATTTTTCAATGTTTGAGGCCTCAATAAGGGGGGGGGGGGCAAAAAGCCGTAAAAACACGTCTATATAAGGGAAAAGGTTAAACACAGATAAAATAAAACTGTGAAAATATGTTTATTATTTTCTATTAATATTTACTTGTCATTCTAGTAGTATGGACATTGTAATCAAGAAATCATAATTCTAAAATCTGTATAAAAACATACACATACATACGTCATTTTTGATCATTAACGAATAATCAGATATTTCCTCAAGCAAGTTATGTTTGAAAATTGTAACTAAATGTCACTTTCTACGTCATTTCAGGTAACCTGGGGAAAATGGAACGTGCTTCTTGTTTAACTAAGTCACTTAAACCTATATACGCCTGACGTAAATAGGTCTAAAGAGTGCTTAACTAAGTGTTGTTCCAAGTGAGGCTTATAATTATACAAAACATGTTGATTTCGATGGGGAAAAAACAGTATTCCGGTAAGTGAAGGTAATTTTCATTAGCTTAATACTTATATATTTTGCTGATATTTCGAAATTTTATTAGTTATTCTGTTATTACATGAATCGTGAGGTATATGGCGTATGTGTTATTACCTCGCATTAACAGGCATTGACCCTTTTTTTCTAAACTTGAAGTTCACACGTAGATATTATTTACTTACATGACTAGGTTTATATCTTATTATTATATTACGTCTTCGAACATATATGATACGCAAAAAGTGCAGGTCAATTATTTTTAGTATCAAACTATAATAGCATGTGTTAAAAATATTTTTTTTGGTACGACTGAATTTTCCAAATGTTTTATTAAAAGCATTGCTGCATTTCAATTATTTTTACATATTTGCGTCATAATAGAGAATAAAAACAGAATTCCTAAAGAATGCTCAAAACAGCAAAGATCGAAAATAATTTAGGCTTGGTTTGATTGAGTCTGAACATCGACCGTACTGGAAAGTGTAATGATACCGTCCAATCCCTAGCACCAGTTTACTTAATAAGCAGAATTCAAAATTTAAACCTGAAAATAGTAAAATTTTATTTTGAAACATCCGCAGATGTGTTTATACGGCGGTTATCATGTGACTTAAAAAACACACACACGGTATTTGATTAAGATGAAATAAATGCATGCTGCTCTAGTGCAAACAAGGGAAGATTATGTGATATTCATTCAATAAAAACACTTGATAATATAGACAATGTCTTACATGAAGTATATGTACGAATACTGGCTCATAATTATTCAATATTTCCGTTAATTTTTAAGAAATTTCATGTACCGACATACTGTCACGTTTTAGCTTTTAGACAGAATACAATACAAATATACAAACATTTTAGTCACTATTCAATAAGCAAGAGTCTTGTCATTGTTTCTATTTTCTTCTATTTTCTTCTTCTTCCAAAGACTTCGTGAATGCAAATAACAGCGCATTTTCAGTAAACATTGAAACAGCAAATGATAGTACTGTTATCAGCTTTCATATATGTGCCACTGTTAAACATACAAACTAAAATAAAAATCAAAGAGAAGTGGCCATCAACCTATGCACATAGGGTGAGTTGCACATGACTCCTTGTATAACACATGTGCTGATTTGTTTTATTAATTCGAAGCTGTTTTTTTGATTGTTGACATTAACAAACTTTTTCAAATCTGAGTTTTAACGAACAATGTTTAATCCTGTAACACATTGTTTTTATGGTTTTCAATCATAAATATGATGCTCAAATTAAGATTTATCAATAGTGTAGGTTCCAAAAAGCATTATTTATAAAGATATTACCGAATTTAAAATTTCATGTAAATAAAAGGAGGTAAAAAAAATAATTTTTCTATAAAGTTTAAGTCAAATTTTACAATAAGAAAAGAATGCATATATTTATATGATTACAAATACTCGTAATATGCACAAATATTTGCAGTACATAATTTACTTATTCTTCGATGTTTGAAAAAAATTGTTATATATAATTTCACTTAGTCTGTTTATCCACTTTGATCACAACATACAGGATCTTTAAGAAATGTTCTTACCGTATTGAAAATACAAAAACGTTGTCACTGAGGTACCTCTTATGACAATATTCTTTCTATTATCCAATTTCTTTCTTGTATTAAAATTTAAAATAATGAATATTTTCGTGAGCGATAATTAAATTTCAACAATTGTGTAGCAACTGTTTTTATAATTATTATTATTCTCTCTTATAATTGAAAAACAAAAACAATTAAACATTTTAGCTAATACTTTGAAAATGATTCTTTAAAAACAATGACATAATTAGATTGACTGTTTAAAAATAAGTGTGGTATTAAAGTTTTCAGCACAAAACAACGCTGTGACATTAAATAACTTGCAGAAAAATAAACATCAGGACAATTAACCACGAAGCTTTAAGATGTGAATCGTGTTTTATGTTTAACCGTGGTAATAATTCACCCACTTAGAATCAGCAAGACACTTCAACACACGCTATTCAAAATAGGTTTTTTTATAATTGTCTCTTGTTGGCAGGTCATTAAGATGGAACATTTTTACAGAGCGTGATTACGTAGTTTCTCTTTTCAGGTCACAAAAAATGATCCATTGATTTCATTGAAAAGTACAAAGATTCAAATATTCACAAATATTGGTTTTCAGGAGCCAAAACATTTTGAATAAATTTTCATGGGAATCTAGATTTATTCACTTTGTTTTAAAATTGCGATAGGATATCTTAATGAAATTGTTAGATCTGTAGATGCTTGATATTGAATCTTTGAAATATGACATTGTGTTTAAATATAGATAACACTTCGTTAAAGACCATGCATTGTAAATATTTGAGACAAAAGAAAAAAGCACTTTCTGATATAAAATTACCATAGGATATTGTAAGTAAACAGAGACGTTTGCATACAAAACAAAGATAAAACTTAAAGAGACTGTTTGATTTCAAACAGAGACGTTACTTCAACCAATTATAAACGTAAGTATGCCTATTTACGTTACGTACAGCAATGTTAATTATCAGCTTTGTGTAAGGAGACTTTCTTTTGTCACAGTTTAGAATACATTCCCACGTCATATATTCAATTTCTGTAAGTCTTATTATTTCGAAAGTATCCAGAAAATGTGTCTTCTAGACCAGTTATATGTCTGCTTTGCTAACCTTTGTAAAATTGTTCAAAAATATCTTTATAGAGCTTGTATATTGTACACTAACATTATAAAGTAATTCTTTATAATTTACAACATTAAACGCTTTCTTATGAAAACTATGGTATTCACAGTTTGACTGATGTCAATTTCTATAACGATATCAAAAACGTGTTTTTGTATGTTTAAATGTTCTAAATACTCATTCGTTTCATAATTACGTAACAACACTATTTAACTGTATTCAAACTAGGGCGATGGCTTTCTTCCATTATTACTACTAAAGAAAATAAATTAATGTGAAGTTTAGAGTTGAAATTATTCATATGTAAAAAACTGAAGTGTCCTACTAATAGCAAAGTGTGCAGTAGTATTCAATTTTAAATCAGTATATAAACCAATTATTTACATTACATGTACCACAAGATAAAACCTACACCTTATTACGAAGCCGCATAGCAGACAATTACTGTTATATTTATACTATGTATTGTGTATTGTTAATTTACACATTTTGAAATTCATTTTGTGCATTTATTGCTTTCTTATAACGATATTCAGGTCTATGCATTTATTTTATGTCTTTAGTATTATCGGTTTGTCATTTGTTATGGCTTTGACTGCAGTGTCCTATATTGCAACAATGATTGGTAAAATTAAGACGACTCCTAGATAAATTAACAGGAAGGATGACGGAGCAACCAACTCCTGGCAAAATGGAGCTGTCCTGACAACTGACTAAGAAGCAAACTTTGTACTCGTCTTTAATATTGGAGATTGGTTTCCTTTTGACACAGGCTGAATAGTCTTGCAATTGAAGATAATTTTAGAGATTGCCGGAAGACTTTACTTTTACCGATAACCCACTAGGTGATAAATAGTTCAATAACTTCACTGACACCAACGAAATAAATGTCCTAAAACGTCGGCCAAGTGTGGTAACGTATTCCTATACATATGTAATACGCAAAAAAGATGAAAAGAAGCAAACCTGAACAAAAGAAAACAATATCAACAAAAAGGAACTATTATTTGCAAATCAGTGCGAAAGTTCAGACACAAATAATTAGAGGAACAATGTACGATAAAGTGATGAGGGCAACTTTCGGATTTGAAATGTGCACTAGCAGTCAAAATGTGGAAAATATGACGAATGTTGAATACTCTAGAAAGTACTTGATTTATTTCATTGAACAAGAAACTTGTCTCAAAGACGTTTAGTGGTGCTATGCATGAATGTGCATTTTTAAGTATATTAAAAGTCGATACATGAAGCATTTAACCCTTTTGCTGCCAGAGGGTTATTGTTTTATTAAGGACCTATTTGCCAGAGGGTTTTCAAAGTAATTACTATATTATTAATTAATATAATTATTATTATTTGTTATTAGTATTATAATAATTATATATGTTTCCACATTTGTTAGTATAATAATAATTATTGTCGATGGTATAATTTTCTTTATATTTGTTATTATTTTTATTATTATTATTAATTTATTATTATTACTACTATTATTATAGAAACGGCTAAAGCCGTTCATATGGCAAATACGCCGAAAATAACAGAGACGACATAAGCCGTCCCTATCGCAGTGAAAGGGTTAACATTTTGCCTATATTTTGCGAAGTTAATGTGCAACTTTTTAGAGTAACAACTCTTTATGTTTTAAGATTAGTTACTTCACATATATTATGATGTATTGGCAAAATACATATTAATTCAAATAAATAGATCATTATTTCTCGAGCACTTACTTATTTCTGATGTTTTAGTTATTTCCCCTAATGAATTTATAGAATCATTCTTTTTTTACTTTGTAAGAACAATAAAAAACAATTAAAGCGGCCTTAAGTTTTATTGTTTTTGTTTGAAAAAAATCCTGTGCTGTTTTTAAGTACTTTAGTAATTTTATCTTGAAAAGTGCATCATATCACTGTTAAGTCTTCTTTAACACAGCGTCAGGATCCCTATTTATAACGCGTCACTGGTTTTCTTTTCTAAAAGTATAGTAGAAAATATCGAACCTAATCGTTCTTTCTAGATTTGTATATACTTTTATACTTACAACAACAAAACCTACGATATGCAGAATGACTCCATCGATTGCAGTATATTGCTGTTCTTTTTAAAAAATTCGTACGAATTGGAAAATTGTTATGAAACTTAAGATCAAAAGTGAAAAACAGTCAAATCTATTTAATGGCCTCTTTGAGCAGCTCAGATTCATTGTTTTTCTTCTTCCGACCATTCGATTGTGTGCGTTAAATATGTCTCGATAATCTTATTGCCGAATGTGATCGATTTCGAACTGACAATAACAATCACCATATATATTTTGTAACTTAGATATATGTTTTCTAATCAAATGAATAACGTTGAACATAACAAAACCACGAACTTGTATATAATATGTAAATAATATTATACATATTTCGGCTAGAAGAACGAGTATCAGAGCTATATTAAATAATCTGTAAAAGGTGTATTCGTCGAGCAACAATCCATGTGACAAAAGGGCATTTCTAAAGTTATCTGTAACGTAAAGTAGTGGAGCAATTTTACTATAATTTAGGTAGTTTAGTATTTTATTCTGAACATTTCTATTATAAATTTTGTCAATCACTATTCAAATTCATGTAGCTAATCTCTTTTAATATATTAATAATTAATCTCAGCGTTAGAAATGAACATTATGTAACATAACATTCAAATTATGGCCTCTTTTAAAGTTCATACGCTGCTTAATAGTAACATTACATGTTTGTAATTTTTGCACTCAACCCTGGAAAATATGTTAAAGATAATATTTGTTTAATAATCAATACGACTAAATATATGTATAGCTTATAGTTTGCATTTGAAGAGTCAACAATGAATAGTACAAATAAATTACCAATTACAATATGAGTAGAAAAATGACCGATAATTAACGCTACGTGCAAGATTTCTTGTAGTTTATTATTATTTTCTTTAATGATGACCTTTTCTTCTTCATGTTTCCTTTAATTATGGAATGGCAAAAGGATCTTTTTGTCGTGTTTTCGTTACAGTACATAAATGTATTTCCGGAATAAAAATAACATCATTATCTTTGAAATGTAGACTTCACTCGCTTCCGCCAGTCGTCAAAGGCGTAAGATACTTGTGTGATGCCCCTTTTCAAAAAACTCAGTCAAAGTCTTCAAATTCAATGTTATTTGTCGTTGATAACGATGATTTATTATTCCTTGTATTTTAAAGGCCAATTATACCCGGAAACACTTTAATTTTTATTACACAAAAGCTTTTTATTTTGGTCTTATGTTATAGTTTTCGAAAGTTACTTATTGGCCAATTATCTTCACCACATTTTGCTTCTGTTGCCTCTTGGCAATTAGTACAGTTATATTGGTTAAGTATTGTGTATGGAATTCTACTTTGTTGACATTTCACTACTTTCATGACAAAGTTTCGTCATGTGTAAAGCATCTAACATACCATATACCATTATTTAAACGTTACAAATTTTGTAATTTCCTTTTCTACAAAATGAAATAGTTTTTCGAATCTGAGGAATAATATGCCTTTAAAGCCAACTGTTTTAAAACATATTAGCATCAATGTTACAGTTATCTAATAATGAACATAAGATTTCCTTTTAATCTTGTGCATGATACTTAAGTCATTTCCTGGTATAATCTATATTAATTACCAGCTGATGTCTAAATTAATGCTAGGGGTTTCTAAATTGATGTTTCTTCTAAATCAACCGCAATGTTTCCTTGTTGTCCTCTTTTATTCATATAGGAAAGTCTTTATAGAGGTTTTTGATACATTAGGCTTTAGTCAACAATGTCTGTTGGTTGCTTCAAACATTTTAAAACCATTGATACCATTTGTAATGAATACGTGATATTGTTCCCGTTTCAATATTTTAAAAGCGGTTAGTGTTTGATGCTCGTTAAAGAAAGAAATGCAGACAATAGCTAATTGCAAAAATACACCAGCTCTTTATGAGAATAAGGAAATCCTGTGGTGATAAGTCTCAGGATAATTACTTTGCTAATTTAACAAACCGTTATGTAAGACATTTGTGGGGGTTGGTCACATACATCAAATAGATAACGAGTGATTTCTTGGAGGAAGTAAAGATGCTACATTTCTCATTTAAAAGCATATTATGCCTCAGAAACAAATAAATTTTGACTTCTTTAGAAAGAGCAAACATGAATTTTATAATGTATACATTATGGATTTTTAAAGTTTTTGATGATTGTTACCTGCAGAATGTGAGATAAATGTAAAATATAATGTCATTAAAATAGCAAAATGTAAACAAAGTAGTATTTTGATTTCCATACAAAATGCTAATTCACTTTAACTGTACTAATTGCAAAAAAGTAACAAATGAGAAAAAAAGGTTCAGGTTATTAGCCAATGAGTAACATTTTGGATACTATAAAAGGACAAAACAATTTCAAACCTTAAAAGAAATTAATATAGAAGCATTTCTGAGGCATAATTTGCTTTGAACGCTTTTTTGTAGTATAATGCCAATCGTTCCGCCAAACTTTTCTAGCATTCCTCTATAATTAACTAGTAATTACACATTTCTTAATGCGAACGACTACTAATCCGCCTGATTTCTGAATAGGCGACCAATAAATTCATATCCGAGATCAATAGTCACGGATAAATTTTGCACGATAATCGAATCAGCAGTTCCCTTCATTTGAAATCAGTGATGCAACAATTAGTGGTTCTTAATATCATTAGCTAAATCTTTAGATAAGTGAATAGAACCAAGCTCGTCTGTTTAAGGCATGTAAGTGTAACATTCAATTGTCTAAATATGAGACAAGTTGCGTCTATTTGTGCGTCACCATTTCATTTGAATAAATAAAACATTCTATTTTGAGCATTGACTGTGTCATCCTTTTTGCCACCTGTTTTTTGTTAAATGGTTAAGAAAGGCAAATTTGCAAATACACAATACGGATGAATTTAGATATTTCATATACGATTTATGTTTCACAATAAACAAGTGTTTGTTTGGGTTTATGTAAAACTGCTTTAAGATCTTATCTTTGTTAAATTAATTTACAGACATGCGAAATGATCTGTCTGCACATTGTGTATCGTACAACACAGAATGGCAAGTCTGAGTAAGAGAGTTCAAAATGCACTTAAATGATGAATTGTTGAATACTTTCTTCTACGTATAGATGACCTCAATAAAAGGGTAGATTTACTGAAATCCCATAGAAAGGATGCATTACCAAAATGAACATGTCATTATTTACTTCACAAATGCATGCAGTAAGAAGATAGATTTGACCGAGACTAAGTGTTCTTATTTCTACTGTATCATTCGAATTCATTGTACGAAAAACCAGCATTGAATTTACACATGATTCATATACGCAAACAAAACTACTTCCCTAAATACTTCCTGTCCGTTTGAGCTATTTAAAAATTGTCATAGGCAGCAATTGTTTTAAATATTGTTATTTCCTTTAGCTGGTGATTACCGATTTGAAATAATACATTGATTTGAAATATAATACATTATTGAATGATACCTTCATTTCCTTCAAAATTTTTGCGTATATAATATAAGATATTATTTTATCTAATGTTTATATAATGAACTCAACATGTCCTTATCTTTCAAAACAAAAAAAGACATTTACTAAAATGATGTTTAGTTACTTTCTTTAAAAGCTTCGCCAGCATGATGCATTATCTTTATAGATAATACAGTGAGGTAACAGGTTTCAACTGGTTTCTCGGCCTATATTTCTCGGTGTGAACGGACCTTATTAAACCTGAATTATATCTTTATTAAGGTAAAATGTCAAGTCATTTCGCAGTTCACACTGTAGGCGATTCCTGTCGTTCTCTTTGTCATACCATGATGTTGCTCTTAAAAATCTCCCAACATATTATCAATGTAGAGATCAGTAAGTGTTGTATGTACCGAGAGAAAATGCTAAGAGTTCTTTAATTGAGATTGAAAATAGAGAGAAATAAAGAATCCCTAAAAAACGCTCAAAAGTTAAATTGTAAATATACAAGCTCGGTTTGATTGAACCTGTTCATGGTCGGTTAGGGAAAGTGCAAATTAACGTCCACGCCCCCTAGCACCGGCTTAAGCAAATCATTAAAAATGTAAAATGTATTCCAAAGAGTTTTTATTCTTTTAATTTTGATATACTTTTGAAATGTACGTTCATTTTGACATTTGAACATTTAAGAAGCAAATTAATCACATTCACCCAATGGCTTGTGATGACAATTTGATGCTGGTAAATGAACTAGTTTTGCAAAATTAATGACAGCCATCGTCTACAGTAAAAGATCACTATGACTCCTTTTGTTTGCTAAGCTAGACACATCGTGACGAAACGTTCTTCTTCATTCGAGTTTTTGATGCTGTGTAATATTTTATGACAAGCTTTAAACTAATATGTCGTTTGTGCAGTTCATTATAAAAACAAATATTCAAACGTTACGATTATTTATTTCTTTTTTTCTGATATTATACAAATTATTCTTAGTATGTTCAAATAGAGAGTAATAGTATATCAAAAAATACAATTGAATTGATTATACTTGCCTCTGAATCCTTTCCTTTGACTGTGGTTGCTAAAAGGTTGTGGTAAGGTACAAAGGTACATAATTTGTTCTTTTTAGGCTAATTATACAAATTAAGTAAAGTCTTTTTAAGGAGTTCACAGAATGAACATACTATAATAGTGCTTTCACTTTTTACTTCAAACAATTTACCATTATATATAAAAGAAATTGTCTTATGTGAGTATTACAAAGCTTACTATTTGTACGATCAAGCCAGTTGAACAATCACCTATGTGGCATTTTGCAACAGTAATCTATATGATATAATATTCGTCTAGCCAGATTAAAGCGTTAAAAGCATGTGAAGTTGCACTCACAAATATTAGTTCATGCAAACGATTACATATATTTGTGAACCGTACAGTGTAGCGAAGTATATGGTTATAGCTGAAATATAAGTAACATTGACAGAAATTAAGTCCAGCAAAAATTTATAAGCTCAAACTGTTAAGGTCTGTATTTTTTTTTCATAATTCTATAGTTTTTAGTTATTGATAAAATTAATGACAGATCTTCTAAGCAAGTAGTCAGCTGTCTGAAGCATGATTCCAGAAGTTTCTCCCATGCGTAAGAATTTGTTTTCAAGGAATAATTGATGACACGTGCCATTTTGAAAAAGTTTGATTAAGGCATTTCATTTATGCATTTGATTATCTGAATATGTGGTACATAATGGCTATTTGAGCTGATATTTGTTCACAGTATCAGGATTGATCTTTAGTCACGCTTTGTTATCTTGCCAAACAACTGTTTACATTCAAATGAACGGTAAACAAAGATAGGCATGTTTATACATCAGTGGATGTCTGGAGTCAATTACATTATTTACATGAGATAAAAATAAATAACTGTTTTCAATTACTAGCGCGCTATTACGTGTGACCGTTTTATTTTTTATCGGTAGAGGTTGTTTTATAGCCATTTTAATTCACGCAATATTTTCAGACTCGTAAGTGTGAGTCTGAACGTTGTTGTCGTGCTTAACAGAATAACAAGTACTAGTACTTAAAATTGATTCCAAGATACGTTTAAAATGGTGGATTGTAAAATAAATGTGTCTGCATAAGAAGTATTTTAATATACTAGTTTGTGCTCTGCAATATTCTAGTTGTTGTAGTTATTTTAAAACGAAGCTGTTAACTAAAGCAAAACAAAGGAAGCATAAACAGTCGATTATGTCATACTCATCATTACACATGAAGCAACAATTAATAATACATGTTCATTTACTACGTTTTGGAAAAATATCGATATTCTTTTCTCTATGGTCCAGTAAGACCTATGCATACCTAAATTATCAAAGAATGTCATCCATTTATCAATCGTAGCAAATGCTTATAACGTTATTTTATATTTGGTGATACTAGACGTAAAGTTTAACATCTCACGAATTTCAGAAAATGGCACAGAATGTACTCAATAATAAAAGTCCTGAGATGAGGTTTAAGACAAAACTCAGAAAAACTTTAACCTCAAGACCAGTTTCATAAATTATAACGCCATATTTCAATGTATGAACTGACATAATTACATCTGAAAATTCGCTCATTCGTGTTACTGTCACGTGTCATAACGTTTATTATAATTGACCTCCGTGTTACATTTGTAGATCTTCCAACATTATGGAGGTGAATATTCGTTTTGTTTACTGACTTCGTGTAGAGGAAATTCTTGTAGTAATAAGGTCATTGCAATATTGTGCATATTCCTGACCTGTCTAATTCTAATTATCAGATTAGTGAATACAAAAAGAAGTTGACTACAACATGTTTGTTAACAAATGTGCACATGTTTGTGGTTAAATCTATTGTTATTTTAATGAAAGGTCATAATAGGAATCTATCAATTGCATTGATTTAATAATAAACACTAAATATGTACTCTAACAATAATAGATGTAGTGTTTTCCTTGACATACAAATTACAGTATCAATCGTTACTAACACATTTTTACAAATACACGAAATAAACATACAATAAACCTATTTTCTTGGATAAACCACTTTGTATTTGAGTAGAGTAAAAGTACATCTAAGTAATCATTATTGATAACATTTTTCATGTCACCATAATGTTTTTGTATTCCTTTCTTCTAATGGATAAACGCGTTAAACGTTTTTGGTAATGTGCCTAATTTGTTGTTATTAGGGTAATTAATGGTCAGTGGTTCTCTTGAGATTTAATCACCTACTACATCCTTTTTTGTCAGCCCAAGAAGGTTTAATACCGTTACGGTAAATAATTTGTTTTTATTACGTCCATATATTTAGAAAAAACAATTTACTGTAACAAAAACGACAGTTTAAGTCCATTCCTTCCCTGTGTTACAAAGAGAAATTTGATCAACAGATGGAAAACCTATTTTCTAGAAACTCTCACTGTGAATTTATATCACAATTATATATATAATTATAATATAATTATTTATTTATTATATACTATAGTCCTATCAATGTACACAGTATGGAATAACATAAATGAAACATATCATTTATTGTAGTTTTTTTTGCCAATCTAAAAAGATTTATAAGTAAAACAGGCACAGATATCACAGAAAACAGAAATACTATAACACTAAGGCTTATACACATTTTTCTTATATATAATACATGTACATGTCGTTATATAACAAATGTGATACATGTATTTTCTTTTACATAACAGAAACTCATGGAATTTATATTTCTTTTTTATGCACAATATTTATACAAGTAAAAAATATAATAATTGTTGTTAATCTGTGAATTAACAAAAGGGATAAACTGCCTTTAAATGGGATGTGTAAATACGGTGAAGTGCTCCACAATCACAAAAGGGGTTAAAGTTTTTATAATTATTTAACACATAACTTGTCTCTCTCCTCCTTTCGGCGCCCTTATGTCTTTGTTTTTGTGCCTTCTGGGTGCCCTGCTGTGATAGCTTGGGTGTGTCAGGGGCTGCTTTCTGTGAACGTAGCCTTTGCCTTGTTGATCTATATTTTCTTCTTTAAGGATAATGTAATTTACCGTAATAAAGTGAATATAATTTTCTTTAATGACTGTTGACCACATTCCATGTTACCTTCATGCTTTATATGCGTACACTGTAATAACAGTAGGTGGTAAATTGTAGTGATAAGTGGCTCATTTGTTGTTTTTAATGTATGTTTGGAAGAAAGAATATTTATCAATCAAACTATTTAGAAACAAAAACAACATATTAGTTTCCATTTTAGTATTTTTTTGTGGAAGGCAAACTACCACAAGTTTACATTTTCACAGGTAAAAAATCTAATTATAGTTTACATTTTTGTGGTTAAATGTGGTTTTACGCTTTTTGCAAGCAAAAACCAAAACTTTATGTTTTTTAGTTATAATAACTAGTATATGGAATAAAAACATAAAATAGAATGACATGTCAAGACTTTTTGATCCATTACATTCATTTTAGTAAGTGCAGCATTTAAAACTCAACATTAAAGCCACTAGTACTCTCACACTGTAACGACGGGTGTTACTTCAGGAAATTAATTGACAATGGCTAAATTAAATGATGTTTTAAGATATTTCTAAAGTACAAACAAGGAAATCATACTAGAATCAGACAGAGAGTAATAAGATACAAATCTAGTTTTTACAATTATATCTAGAAGTTAGTAATTTCATTGTTTAAGTATTTGATTTAGTTAGTACCGAAGTATTAATATCATTTTAAAAGTGGCATATATATCTTAAGTCAATTAAATGAGAACGCGTTTCAAAACTTTTCTTCCGTAAAGAATTTCACCTATTAAAAAAGATGCAGATATAAAAGTTGCAATCATTAAAGAGCTGAAAAACAGCTTTCATTCTGAAACAAGATTACTGCTCTCGAGTGTTAAGTCTTCTTGTAACGATTTCTCTGTGCATAACATTGTTTCCAACAGTTATGTTAACCTTGTATCTGTTCAGGCTTCTTTCTGGCGAGTTCCTGATATACCCGATTGCTCGAGAGTTGGAATTTTCCCAATACTCCATCTTACATAAAATTTGATTATTTTAATCGCTTTCCAGGACAGATATAAACTAAGTAAAAACTTCAATTCAACTACTTCAATATTGTTGGAGAAACGGTGTGAGACTTCGGCGGTTCAATAGTTGACAATTAGCATTTTTCATTTGAAAAGATGCTTCTACTGGTTAAGTTAATTTGACAAAAAACAAATCATTGAAAATTAATTCAAATGAGATTTGTCAACATGAAGCGAGGTACTCATAACAAAAATATAAGTGTTTATCGTAGAAAATAAAGAAATATTATTGTTTACGAAGATTTCAGTGCAAACTTTTATTGTTTACAGTTGACGTTCCATGGTTGAGAAACAGCATTTTCCATCCACAGATCCAGTTAATTTGACAAAATACTCAATGAAACTAAATTCAAATGAAATTTGAAATAAAAAGAATCGTAATTATGAGTAAATCACGAATATTTACAATGCAAAGTGCCATAATAATAGTGTCTACGAAGAACTCAGCGAAATTTTAAAGTGTTCTTTTTTTAATAACAGTGTTAACAATAGGTAAGGTGAAAGTCGGACCATGGTAGAGTTTGACTAATTTAATTAATTAATAAATTTCGACTCTCTTAGACACTCTTTAAGACTATCTCTCATATTTCAATACACTTAGCTCTGACAAAAGTTCATTGTTGCTAACAGAGCAGTGTGTAGGAACACGTAAAGAAGATTTGCATGTTGAATGTGTGATTAGATTTCCCAGCACCGCTATATGTAGTAACATTTACGGATTTGTCTATTCGATTAGTGAGAATGTAACGTATAACATTTATTTTACGCGTACGGAATCTTCTTGTTTATAGGAACGACGTTATTAAAAGAGGAGTAAAGTTATTCAAATGGCCTGCAAAGGACGCGATGCAAATGTGATATTTTACTTCACAAATACATGTAGCAAGGAAATAAATGTGTTTGCAGCTAAAAGCCCAAATTTCTACAGTACTAGAATCCTTTGGGCGACAAAATCACCAATCATGTGTGCAAATAAGACACCATCATCAAATAGCTCTTGTTCATGTCATTTGAAACAAGTAGGGAATGTTCACTGTTAATTGATATTAGTTCATACCGAATGCGATAAAATATTAAAAATTGAATTATAGTGACTGGTGCAATAATAATTTTGTACTTAGATTGTTCAATTGTATGATGTGTTTACAATTCTTTATCTTTCAACATAAAACAACAATTAATAGATTGCTTTTTACTTACTTATTTTAAAGCTCTATCAGCATGATTTAGCCCTATCATTTAAAATAATGAAGTGAGATTACCGGTTTCTTGACCCAGATTTCAAAGTATGCACGTACCTAATAAAACAGAAAAAATACCTTACTCCGAACAGTGCATATGTAAATAAATCTGGAAACAAAGTGATCCCTCGGAAGCATTAATAACAACAAAATTACAAGAGAATTGCAGATTCGATTTGATTGAATCTGTATATGAAGGATAATGAATACGTGCAACATCCCTCACGTCACCTAGCACCGGCTTGAACGGTACTCAATTCTCAACACTTAATAGTTCTGGCATCAATGATCCCGAAGGACCAGAAAAAGTGAAGTACGGGGCAACTTTTTACAGCTGCCACACAGCACTTGACACCTGCTGTTGTGAAGTATAAAATCTGGAAACAAAGTGATCCTTCGGAAGCATTAATCACAACAAAATAACAAGAGAATTGCAGACTCGGTTTGATTGAGTCTGTGCATGAGGGATAATGTTCGGAACTGAACAGAAATTTTATTTTAGATGTGAGCAATTTTATACAGCTTTAAGAGCTTATCCTCAATAGTCAGAAAGCAGATATTAATATTATAAATATAATAAATAACGGTAATTGAATTTCATAATTAAATTCATTGAGTAAAACCTTTGTTTTTTGTATAATAATGTTTAACTTTAAATACTTATATCAGTATATATTTATTGAAAAAAACTTAGCAGTGAAAATAAAAAATCCATATAAAATGTTTTTATATTTCAAATCATTCAATTGTGAAACATTATAAGTATTTTGTGAAATTTTCAAGTACATTATTTATCCTCAAAATTCTGTAAGCTTTTCAAACATTAAAAATGCAAAATAATGAATATAATTATAAACAATTCCATTCTTCTCTAATGTAGACTGCGGAGACATATATGCAAGGAAAGTTAGTTTCCGATAAATTGCACTAAGAGATAAAGTATATTATTAAATATTTATGCTTGCCGTTTCCTTGTCACAAGATATATGTTATTGCAAACAATTTTTTACATGAGTGAAGGCGTAGAGAGGTTGAAGGTTCAAAAGTTTCTGGTTGTTAGACTAAATATATAGAAAATAGAGAAATTATAATTTAAAGATATTGGGTTAATATAATTTTGAAAAAGTATATATAACTGATTGAAGGTGATTTCCAATATTCGTAACTTAATGCCAAATGTATTACCTATAGATATGCGCAACAATTAATCATGAATGGTGCAGTATTCTTTTAATTAAGTTTTAATGTTTTTTCTTAATTTTCTAGTATTTTATTAATTATAAGCTGATGTGTCTAATATTTAATGCTTTTTCTAGAATCATGTTTCTTTCCTAAATCAACCTCAAATTTCTTTGTTTTCGTCTTTTATTAATATATTCAGCTGATTCATATATTCAATTCCTCAGAATTCAAAGTCCTGAATACATTAAGCTATCATCGGAAAATTGTGTTGGTTGCTTTCAGACAATTTCAAGCCATATACACCATTTTGTAATGAATACGCGATATTGTCCACGTTACAATATTTTTAAAGCGGTTTCCTTTTGATGTTCGTTAAATGCAGAATATAGCTAATTTAAAGATATACTTGATCAATATACAATGAGAATAAGGAAATAATGTGGTGATTAGTCTGGCGATAAATACTTACCTAATTGATTAATTAGTTATGTAGGACATTTCAGTAAGTGGGTCACATACACCAAATAAATAACACGTGATTTCCTGTAGGAAATGGCTCAACTAACACATTTTTGACACATCCCGCCAATCCGACCACTTACACTTAACCGCTTTCCTAACTAACCACTTATTGCCAATTTATAATCTCCCGTGATTTCTGTATAAGCGATAAGGAGACTTGTTTAAAATTTTTCATCAGAAGCAAATGCTTAACAAAATTGTTATTTCATTCCACTGGTAGCTGTTTCAAAAATTTTGAATATCAAGGTTACATTAACATTATTCAATAATGTCTTCTTTCCTTCCACAAATTGTAAATATATATGTTAAAGTTTTATAATGTGCTCAGCATGCCTTTATCTTTCAACATGAAAAGACATTTACTTTAATGATGTTTAATTATTTTCTTAACAAGCTTGGCCAGCATGATGCCTTATCGTCATAAATAATAAAATAAGATAATAGGTATCTTGACCTATATTTCATTATTTGGACGGACCTAATACCTGAATAATATCTCACCAATAAGTAAAATGTCATGTCTTTTCGTAGGTCACACAGTAGGCGATTCATGTCGTTCACTTTGTCATATCATTTTGTCAAACTTGAAAATTAGAATCTTCCAAAATATTATAAATGTGAAGATGAATATTTGTTTTGTTTACTAAGAGAAAATCAAATGAGTTCTTAAATCTCTTATGAAACAGTAATTACCACAGTGCAGGTTAAATGGTATTCCAAAAACCGTTTATTCTAATTTTGTTTCCTAACTTTTTCACATGTACATTTTAATGTCACCTTAATGTTTTATATGTATATATTTTTCCTAATGGAAGTAAGCACTTTATATTTTGATAATGTGCATAATTGTTTGTTAGTAATAATAAAATCTTTATTTATAGAAGGTAACATACAAAGTTTACTCAGTAAGAAGTATACTTATTTTCAGTGTGGCCTTCTGATTTAACAATAACAAAGAAAAAAATGTAGATCTATACAAAATTTAAAATCGTTTTGTATAAACAAAATATATATATATATATATTCTTGAAGGTAAAGATTAGATATTATTTTTCATTCATCCGACTGACACTCATATTAATTATAGTAATTATAGATAAACTTGTAATGATTAAAAACAATGGAAAAAAGGATGAAACAATCAAAATATAATGTGGTCAATTTTCATCATGTATCTAATTGTAAACTTAGAAAATAAATTTTACAGTAGTTTTTGAAAGATTGTGGAGTCGAACATTGTTTTATAGTAATAGGTAGTTTATTCCAAACGTCAATACTGAAATAAGAAAAACAATCCTTTAAATAATTTGTATGAGGAAATGTACATGGAATGGTTATAAGATTGAAGGTAACTGTGTCGCGATGGATGCACAATTTTAACATTTAAATGAAAAAGTATATTAGCTTTAAATTATCAAAAGCGATACTGACTTATAAATGAACTTAACTTGAGATACAGCGTCAAGTCACAAAGGGCCCTCGGTAAGACAACTAACAAATAGAAATGTAGAAATGAGATCAATTACATACAATTTATAACAGTTCCTTATCACTTCCTTATCACTTGCATTTCCTTTAGAAGCAAGATCTCTACATCTTTTGTCTCTCACTATATTTTGATATCAATTTTGAGCAAACAGAGATTCCATACATCAGATTGGATGTTTTCACGAAACATGAATGAAGACAAGCTTGTTCAAGTCATGTCACTGTTGCATTGGATTATCTAAATATGAAGTATATTATGGCTATTTGAGACAGTATTTTTCCATGTACACGTGTTTGTATAAAACCATTAATGTTAGGTTTCAACAATTACTGTGTCAAAATTGATCTTTTAGTCACGATTTGTTGTCTGGCCACACGGCTGTTTACATTCAAATGAACAAAGATA
This sequence comes from Ruditapes philippinarum, assembly GCF_026571515.1. Taxonomy (NCBI): domain Eukaryota; kingdom Metazoa; phylum Mollusca; class Bivalvia; order Venerida; family Veneridae; genus Ruditapes; species Ruditapes philippinarum. The sequence goes on along the minus strand of NW_026852570.1, from coordinate 120,705 downwards.
GACACAATTAAACATCAGTAGAGCCAATAACTTTATTTACAGAGGCTGAAAATAAATAATTTTGTTGTAATTTACTAGCGCGTTATTATTTGTGAACATTTTGTTTCATATCAGTAGAAGTCCTTTTATATTCGTTTACGTTTACGCAATATCTGCTGAATTCTTTTAGAAGTGACTTGTTAACTATTTGTCTGAAAATTGTTTATCGTTCTTAAAGGAATAACAAGCACTTAGAACATATTTTAAGATGCGTTTAAAATAATGGCTTGGATGATACTTGTGTCTGAAATAGGTGTATTTGTTTAATATACTCCTTTTTCTTCTATTATAAATTTTGATGCTCACGTTGTAGTTATTTTATTTTTTTTGGAACGATCCTATAAAAAGTAGTGGACAAAAGACGGATGGACAAATGATCATGTCATGCTTAACTTCACAAATACGTAAAGTAAGAAAAAACATGTTTATTGCCACGATTATTAATTTATATCTTTAAATATATTTATGAAATGAACTTTGATCAAAAGGGCGCAAACAAATAGAATACATTCGTATATCAAGTAAGCAAAATGCGTATTTCTAAATAACCATGAGTGTAAGTTGTGAATAGTAGCAAATGCTTATTTTCAACAGGCCTGATGATAATTGATACAAACATGTTTTTCAGATCACAGGTATTTGATTGGTTATAAACTGACACAGAATGTACTCGCACTAATAAAAATATTGAGATTTGAGACAAAACTAAGAATATAATTCATAGGACCAGTATGATGAATTATATAGTCAGGTCATTTCCCAACATTTCATTGCATGAACCGACCTAAATACATGTATACCTGACAATTCTCTCCATTAAATCTGAACGTAATGTCAATATGTACTTCACTAGTCGTTCACTTTGTTATAGATTACCATTGCGTGTTATTTGAAGACTTTCCAACATTATAATAAGTATAATATAGATATATATTAATATTTTCAAATAGAAAAATAAAAGTGCATTCCAATATCTATTGGTGTATCTTTTCTCGTGACGTATTAACTGTAATAAACGTTCGATCTTTTCTCGTGACGTATTAACTGTAATAAACGTAACAATTATTTCAAATAAGTAGAGAAAATAAACATAGAACAAATCTATTTTCTTTGATGAATCACTTTGTACTTGAGTAAAGTGAAGTACATCTAAGTAATGATTATCTATAACATTTTTTTCAGGTCGCCATAATGTTTTATATTCCTCTCTTCCTTATGGAAGTACGCGCTAAACGTTTTGGTAATGTGCTTAATTTGTTGTTATTTAGGTAATCAATGGAAAAGACTCAATATCAATAGCTTTTTCGCTTGACATTTAATCATCTACTAAATCGTTTTAGCTATTTCTTTTAACAGTCCTCACACAAAGGTTTTGATAATGTAAATAATTAGTTTTTATTTAGTAAATGATTGGAAAATAGCACACTGTAACAAAAGTAACAATAAAGTCCATTTCGAGAAAAAGAAATTTTTTATCGACCGATTGAAACCATATTTTTATAAACATTCACTGTGAACTAACATATGTTAATAAAGTAAATGTGTATTTAATTTACTATTGTTGACCACATTTGATGTCACCTTATTATTTTATATACGTTCCTGTGCTAAAATATAGGGATAATGTGGCTAATTCGTTGTTATTGATGTTATGTATGGAAAAATGTAAATCATTGTAAATTTAGAAACAAATGATTAATTTCCTCGATTTGATCAACCTTTAACGTGTACTGTTTGTTCGTTTGGTTTTACGGTGCATTAACACAGTGCATGACGCCGAAACTTGAATGATTTTGGCTAACCGTGGGTGATAAAAAATTTAAAGATACCATCCTAACTGCTGGTGCTAAGAGATGCATAACTCCAGATATTCGAACGCATTTTTATGCCTATCCATTAAAGACAATTCTGCAGCAAAATAGGTTGTAATGGTACTACTGCTCTATCGATAGGGGAATATTATTGAACGAAGCTGGGGGCGAAATTCTGATAAACTTTGTTTCTCAGTCAGTAGTTATTTTTAACTCATGTAGTTGTAAACGTATTTTTTTTCAAATGTTTGTCCGATCTAATGTTAGGTTAGTATACCTGTTCATCAGACTCATTTTGTATTTAGATCTGTAGATTATACAATAATATTTAACATTAATGTGATAAAGGATTTTCAGCAATCGTTCTACAATATACTTGAGAAATTCACAAAAAGTTAAAAAAAAAAAAAGGATTAGAACACACATGTTTACAACTATATTTAGAGCAAATAAATAGTGTACAAATTTATGTACGACATTAAATAGGACTGTCAAACAGTTTGATATACTTCAACAAAATCAAATAGAACAAAGAAATCAAATGAATTAAACAAATTGATAAAAGGACATTTTGTAAGCACCTATATTCATTTCATTTTCAAAAGAAACACAACTACTTGGTACAACCATTATAAACCCTGCATGTACTTACATATAAACTAATTGTTACACCACCAAAATTACCATTAGTACCATACAATCCCAATATTGACGTATTCTTGTAATTATTTTTTAAAAGATGAAGAAAATTGTCTGTTGTGACCTTTAAAACCTTACCAATTTCTTTAGTACGATTACGCCAGCAGAAAATGCGTTATAATAAACAACAGTGCGACAATACTAAAGCATATTGTTATGTAAACTTAGATGATAAAATCTTGGTCTTATCTCATGGAAACAGTTAAAGAGGGCGACACAGAATTCGTTTAAAAATACATGTTGCTGTTACCATTAAACTGAAACTATTTCAGTGTGTTTGAAAACGACTGATAAAAATATCATATAAGTATGTCCTTAAGCAATATATTGGGCAAATTTCACGTCACCCAGCTTTACAGTAAATTAGAGAACGCCAAAAGGGCTACATTTGAAATAACACTTGACTGACACCCCAGGGTTTTGATAAGTGAACGACTTGATATCAAAAATGAATTGTGCAAATTTCACATCACCCAGCTTTACAGTAAATTAGAGAACGTCAAAAAGGCTACATTTGAAATAACACTTGACTGACACCCCAGGGTTTTGATAAGTGAACGACTTGATATCAAAAATGAATTGTGCAAATTTCACATCACCCAGCTTTACAGTAAATTAGAGAACGCCAAAAAGGCTACATTTGAAATAACACTTGACTGACACCCAAGGGTTTTGATATGTGAACGACTTGATTTCAAAAATGTATCAATTCCGGAATGATTTAAAAAAAAAGAGAAATACTGACAAAACGTAATATATCGCTATCATGACTCTAATGCATGGGCTGCATGTCTTATTAATTGTTCTGTATAATAAAATATGATGATATCATATTGATATTTTATTGAAATCTGTCTATTTTATATTTTAACGCTTTTGCCCAAAACTGAATGGGACAGCCCTCGTACAGACATAATTTCATTGAATTCTATGTACAAAGAGTTCACTCAAAATCTTTATCTTAATCAAGTAACAAAAAAGCAAGCATTGGAAGAAAGACCACTGTAGCAACAATAAATTTGGATAGTTTTGGACAGAGATCAGTTAATAATCAGCCATAATAATACATTACCATTGGAAGACTATTGTGCTTTGTCCACGCGTCTTCATTAACCTAGTATTCTGACGGAAAAACTGAGACGGTTACAGACATAAATTGGCGATTACATACACAAAAAACAGGTTATTACTCGTCAGACATCACATAAAATTGAATCTGTGCAGAATAAGTATTGTTTAAATGTCTGCTTATCTTAAACCTGATTTATTGTCATGTATTGATATACGTGTAAGTGAAAATGAGTATTTCCGCGACTTTCATGTCTCAACTTGCCAAACATAAGCTTAAATATGAGACCAAATATCAACAATGAATAAACCTCAACATTACATGAATGGTTTTTGTGTTTACCTAACAAAAAAGCTAAAATCGATACAATTAGAATATAATGCTATAACTATTCATCTAGCGTTAGCTATAATCGGTTCGGTCCTCAAAACAATGTGGTCAACAAAACCTTAAAATGTGAACAACAACATCAACTGGCAGACTTCTCCATCACTTGACTTCTCAACCACTTGATATTTTTGAAAACATAACTGTTTTGTTGTCTATAGAATATTGTTGTTGCCCTTTGTGTCAGAAAGTGTTGTCCGTGCTTCTAGCCTCATCTCTTCCTAGTTTCCTTTCAGAAATTGATTTATCAAGTACTGGGTTGATTGAGCCACATTTAAATTGTATGTTCACAATAAATCAATGGCAATGACCTGGTCATTATATAGTACTTGGCTTATCATTGAAATATGATATGTGGAGGCTTATTATTAAAAATTATGATGTAAACTCTTACCATATTTATTTCTTGCTATATGGCTTAGCATGTTTATGCCAACACGATAAAGTGATTCACCAGTCAATGTAGTGAACTTTTAAAATCTTCTTCTAAAATTTACAATTTCAGCCAAACTTGCAAAGTTGTTCAAACAATTTGATTTTTTTTCTACGAAGAAATCTGGTCGACATGGAAGTTTAAAAGAGCATTGATCTGTGGTCTTAACCAAGATTATTCAAATTATTGCCCTTGAGTCATAATTGCTCCGCCCTGGAGAACATGTGTTTTTCTAAAATGTATATAATAGAAATTAAAAAATCATCGTCGCCAAAACAAAAGGTTAAAGAACTTAGATATGTGTCATGGCAGTTGGCTTCTAACAAACTTGTAAAATTATATTTTAGTCCAAATTTGCCTCGCCTCGAAGGATCATGGGTTTCCTGTAAACATATCTTAAAATTTCTCCTCCAAAACTGCAAGGGCTAGAGCTTAGATATTTAAAACGAAACATAGTCTAGTAGACCTCTATACTTAGGCTGTGTACTTATTGCCTTGGGGTCAAATCGGTTCCGTACAGGAGGTTATGAATTTTCACTTCATAAATTTAGTAAAAGTTAAAATCTTTTCCCTCAAAAACTAAAAGAAATACAGCTTAAATATTTGTGATCGAATACTGTCGAGTGAACCTTTACAAATATTCTTAAATTATAGTCCTAAGGCCGTTGGTTTCTTTATATGTACATAGTAATAACTCATAAATAATTGATTCAACAAATATAAAATATTTCATATTAAGCTTTTTTTCAAATTATGGCCTTGGAGTCTATTGACCCAACCCCAACGGCGATCATGGTTTTTCCTCATAAATTATGTAAACGTATGTAGTGAAATATTAAAACACAAAACCAAACATAACCCAGCAAAAAAGGACCACAGGCGAGGAACATTACTAGTTTGAAACTTGACATACATGTATGAAATGTGTACGATAAAACACTGTTTCAGAATTGGACTCTTATCCTTGTATAAACTGGCCTACATTTTCTAAGAAATTGTGTCTATGTACACAAAATCACCTGCAGAATTGAACTTTGATATCTAGATTCGCCTATAATGCTGCTTATTTTAAATTCAAATAATTCAATTTTTGACAAAACAATAGATACATGTAACAAAGGGAACTCGGTAAATGAAGGGTTTTCCCAGCTAATCCGTAGGTACAAACATTTTTTAACCGCTATAGCTTAACGGTGCACTACTTGTCACAATAAATGAGCCAATCTGTTGTGCTTATTTTCGAAGCTGTAACTTCAAGTTTGATTTTACCTAGGGATTAGCTGGGAAAAACAAAAAAAAATATTCTTAATTCCGGAGTAAGTCTATTATTATCTCAGAAACGATTTCCAAATAATTACTAACAGAATAGTAAACAGTTCAGACAATAATTAGACGTCATGGGAAGATACAATTGCTTCCTGCAGGTTAATGTTAATGACAGAAATGTTGACTCACAACGATCGTCTCATGATTAAAGTCTCTTTCTTTCCCAAAAGACAGTCGCAATTCTATATCAATAGAGGGAAAAAATTAATACATATGACGGTCGTGGTCTTTTGTTATTATTTGAACTTTCAGTCGTCCTTTGTGTAGCTAAAGAAATGTTTGCTTCTATAACTGTCTGTGAAATCTGTAACCAGTCGTTCAGTTGCGGAAGATTAGATCAGATATCTATGGAATATTCTCATATCAAGAAAAACACCAATGATTTAAAAGTTGCTTAATGATGTAATAAATATTTATACCCAGGAACACTGATATGTTGTGCATTGTAATTATGATGATTAATTAACGCGGTAATACTTTTCCCGGAATCTTCAAATTAAGATATAATTAGCAAAATTTCAAATTAACTCCCAATTTTATTAGACAAATAACGAAATAAATTGAAGAGCTCTTCATAAAACTAATCGATTAAAACATGCTTGCCAGAGTTCTCATATAGACATATAGGAGAAAGATAAAGAAAATACATTCGTTGTGGTCGATCTCATTTCGCGTTATATGCCCTTCATACGGAATGTTTCGATTTCCACGTTGTTTTATAATACACTACGCTTACGTAACAGTGTATTTATTCAACAGAAGTAGTGAAATGTAATGATCAGTCAAATCTTTTAAATAATTTATAGTAACAAATATTGATTACCATGAAAACACACGCATAGAACAAAGTTATATTGAAAAGCTTTGACAGAGAGATAATGAAAATCTCTTTAACTGCGATGATCATGACTTAGAAATATCGTGTATTATTGTCGGTCTGTCCACACGTCTTTACAAATATTGTATCTTGACTGACAAGCTGAGTTTATTATAGACATAAATTGACTGATATAGACACAAAATACAGGCTATAACGCCGTAGACATCAAAACCTATTGGCTGTGCATAATAAGTGGGTCGCTTTCTGTCGATCATTTTGAATGCTTATCATTAAAAGGGCCTTTACCGATCTTTTTTTTTTTGTTTCTTGTAAAAGATAGTGGTTTTCATACAAAATACATTTTCGGTCTAAAATCATTAAAGCATATATCTTTGTTAATTTGCCTGTTACACTAATTGTTTATGTCGGACTCGTATACACTTTTTATTACCGATGTGTGTTGTTTGCATGTATTTATAAAAACAAATTTACTCTAGCATTTGTAAGATGATACACGGTGTAGTGACGTTTGTGGAACGACTGCTGCCGACATTGTATACATGTATTTTGTAGACTGTATGCGGGGCAATTCTAAACCAAGTTAATAATTTAATTTAGTTTTTTTTTCATTTCAAACATTAAATGATTTCAAACAATAATTTAAATTAATTTATCAAGAAACACTTGCCCATGATTTTTTAGTCAAAAGAACATTTTCAAATCAAGTAACAAAGGACTTTAAATTCTTTCAGGTGAGGAAATTATCCAGCAAGCGTCGCTGGTGCCCGCATATTGCTTATGGGTCATCTGAGGTCATTTTCCACCAGTTAAGCTTCAAATGTGACATATTGCCATTACATTGTCGCTCTGACACAACACTCAACCAAAAAATGCAGTATTCTCAGTTTTCCAAACGAGAATAAAAATGCATTTTCGCAGAAAGCATTTTGAACATGTCTGCATGACTTCTCTTGGCTTATTGATCTCTGTTCACATCTTTCCCTTCCTAGTGATAGTTGGTTTTGAAACAATCTTGATGTAATCTCATTCATATCATGAGCACTATTGTAATTAAAATAGATTGTTTTCGCATTTTATACATAATCATGAAAATAGAAATAATGAATCCGACAAACAATTTCTTTGAAATAATAGTAAAGAGACTTTCTGGGTTAAACTATATTGTTTGCTTGTTGTTGTTATTTTTTTTTTGTCTTGAAAAATAACTTGTTTGATAAAGAACACATACAAACACACAACATGTTAATATTAGGACCTTTCTAATTGCTTATAGAGCATTGACTGTCTGTGTGTCAAACATTTGTGATTGATGATCACAACTTAAAGAGATTTTGATGTTAGTTACTGCGAATCTGAAGACGGAAGTGCAATTATGCATTACTTTAAAGCTTAAGTCATTGTTAGAGGCACCACTATTTTGTATGACTAGCCTAGGGTACTCTTAAAACCCAAAGACAATCATAAGATCCGCTGAAGTTAGAAGTTCTAGTTTGCTTTGGATGCGAAACAGGAGTGACGAAAATACGCACCATCGCTATGACAAAAAAGATGGTCGCAAAAGCTAAAAATAAAGAAAAATATGTTTCCTTCTTAACTATTAGATTGTTATGAAAGTATACAAAAAAGATACAGAAATGATCGCTAGGTAGTCCTTCATCGTATGTTGATTAATATGATGGCCGCCAGTGTTATAACAAATATTTTAACGGAAATCCCTCCTTAACTGTGAGGTTTATTTTGATTAAACTTTACATAAATGATCCTTAAATAGACATTTATAGATTATGCTCTAATGGCTCTGGTCTGCTGAACAAGGTGGCCATCTGTTTTGGATAGGGTTATTAGCCTTTCAAAAATAATGTTTGAATACTTATACATCCTGTTTATCTGTGTCATTAATGTGTATATTAAGTGAGCGATTAAGGGTCATCATGGTCCTCCATTAAGTGACACTATATATTCATACTGTGTTTACCTATAGCTTAAAAAGTAATACATCTTATCTCTGTATGTTCTTTAAGGATAATTTTACCTTTATTTTTAAAAATCAAAATTATTGAGCATTTATCAGAATTTTAAGCATATTGAAGGATATACAAAGGTATCTAATAAAATAGTATATGATGTTGTTCATGATTCATTTTTATTAAAAAATACTTGTTTAATTTTAAACGCTTAAGGCATTTGGTATGTTAAAATGTTAAAATTATTTTTGCAAAATATGAAGCATTTCCATTGGCGAATGTATTCTTTCGAGAATTATGTGCATTAAGATGTATGTTTGCACCCATAACTTATATGCAAAATTTCAGATAATTTGCTCCCTTCGTTTTTTCCAAAATAATTATTTTAATTATGATTAAAACATGAAAAACTTTCCAACGCTTTTATTTTAATTCAGACTATTATAGACCATCACAAAATACGAATTTCAATCTTATTCCGAGTATATTTTTTATAATCTTCTTTCTACAATTCCGTTTTACGTGTATCTCTTGATATATACAAATTCAATTTTTTATGTTTTAAGGCTTTAAAAACTCATCGTCGTTCCTTTAATACAACGAGAAAAATATATAATGTTATTTATTGCAAACTAATACATTATATTTCGGAAACAAAAATTTATTGACGAAAGAAGGAAAGTTCGTAATCTGTAATCAAATTTGACATTGACGTTCCCGCAGTCTCTTGTTTGTCTTCAGAGTTTCAGTTTCAAAACATTTTACAACAGAAGAATCATTCAACAAACATCGGATGCAGTTAAATGGTTTCTTTATCTCTTGCGTTAAACAATGTGTTGACGTACATTAATATTGACTTTTATTCCTGAAATGAATAATATTTGTTCATACACTTTTTTAGTATTAGGTAAGTAATTATAATTATCAGACAAATGCCCTTTTTTAATCAAGAATGCGAGACAAGGATATGTAAAAAATGTATGAAATTAATTCAGTACAAAACATTTCGATTTAATTCTAAGAGAAAACAAACAATCAAAGAAAAAAATTTTTTTAGAAAATTAATTTGACATGGCGTTGAGTGCAGTGTGAAGGTCGGAATAAAATATAGAAAGCTTTATAGAAAACAGACTCTGATTAATAGGCTGTTTATGCCTAGCTATTCTTTCTTAATGTTATTATGTACACCAGAAAATTATAATTCAACACAAAAATATTTGAGAGCCAAACATACCCTGCCCGACATATTTATTTCGAATTTTGCGTCTTGACAAAACGCCGAAAATACTTATAGCATATCTAAAGTTTAATATAAAATACTGTCGTGTAACATAGTAACACGAATTTAAAGGCATGCCGTCAAACTCTCAAACTTTGATTGAATATGTCCATCACTTATGAAATTAATATATCTGCAATGATGCCATTGTTTTGGGAATAGGTATATTTTAGTCTAATTACAAAAACTGAGTCTTAAAATGATACCTAGTATCATTTACTTATTTTTTTATCAATATTTGTTGAAGAAATTTGTTTCTCGTAAATGTCTTAAAGATGCATTTTTTTCCTATAAGCACCAAACATTTGTCTGATTGTTTATTTTTTTCAAGTATTCCAATTTAGGGATATTTACGAGGAGTCTCAATGATTCAGGTAAGGTATTATATTATTATCTGTTTCTGTCGTTTGTAAAACGTTTCATGTCAAAAAAATGTTAATAAAATATTGTAATGTATGAATTCGTCGGGCAAATAAAAACATAATAAAATCATATTTCATCTTATATTGCATTAATAGTATTAAAATAACTTTAAACGGTATGTAACAAACATTTCCAGTGTCTCTTATGACTTGATTGCTCAAAATATCAAGATCTAAGAGAAATCAACTAATAAATTAAACCTAAATCTCATGACAACTTCATACCATAGGGTCAGACGTAAGGAAAGCACCATAAACTATATTTTATCTATATTTATAAGACATCCCGCTTATCTGACTTTTTCAAGATGGTATCAAATTAACATAGTGACGCTTTAAACACGCGTGTAGATATAGGAGACAAGGTCTATAAATTGGTCACATTTCTGATAAAAAAAGCAGCAAATTGTCAAAGGAAATTTCCGATGCGATTTACATTTACAATAAGTAACTGTTTAAATGTTGCTTAAAGTAAAAAAATTTTACAAATTGAAATTTATATAAGCACATTCTTCTATTATGTTGAAACGCTAAATGTACCCGAATGTGGTTCTGAACAGATAATACGCATACCTTTAACATTTTATTTAGCAAATCCAAACCGCAGGTTTGAATTTATTTTGATATATTTTGATCAAAAGTACCTCGATTTCAAGTACCAATTTTACGATTTTATTTTACGCGTTTAATGTCGTATTCTTGTATAATATCATCAATTATATAGATATTTTGTTTGGGTTAAATCACTGAAACTATCCAATTGCTGCTCATGACATCATTACCAACTCTTCCTACCAATAACCTCTCATTCAGCAATAACACTCACCGTGGTAATCTAAGTTGAATGTAAACGATTAATTCAACAACATAGTACAAATGTATAAATCTCAACATTTAAAATATGCATTATAAGTTGTTAGAATAATGACATCATCTTGCTACCCTGGCGTAGTTTACTTTTATTTTCTATGAAATCAACATTTTTTCTAAGAACATTTGATTTAAAGTTTATGTAACAGAAAATATTCCATTTGAGCAAATAATTTACGGAGAGCATTCTATTATAATATAAGTAAAAAACGTACATTGATGTGTTCTATCGGCTGAAATATAACAACATGATAAATGTAAAAACCAAAATGTGACTGATTAAGCGTTACTAAAGAAAAAGCCCAAATCACCTTCTAATAAGTTCACAGTATACATGTATTGTGTTTAAGAATTATCAAGTGTCTTTTTCCTATCTGCTAAGAATTATTGTTGACTGTTCAACGTGCTGATCTCCGTGCCAACACTTTATTTACAAGAAAGCTTTTAGGTAATCTATCATTTCGATGTGACTTTGAAGCCTCCTTCTTAAGACATCAGCACATAAATTATGAACATAAATGGCAGTAGAATAATTACGTTATATTGTATACAATTATGCTTACGCCATTGGTAAAAAAAAACTTGTAACAGTTTTTAGCTCACCTGACCACGAAGTGGTCAAGGTGAGGTATAGTGATGGGGCTATGTCCGGCGTGCGTCGTCGTGCGTCGTGCGTCGTGCGTCGTCAACAATTGGGTTATTAACAGTCTAGCAGTCACAGTTTTGATTGGATCATCATCAAACTTTGTCAGAATGTTTGTCTCAATGAAATACAGATCGAGTTCGAAGATGGGTTATCTCGGGTCAAAAACTAGGTCACAGGAGCTAAAAATAGAAAAAGCTTGTTAACACTTTAGAGGCTGCAGTTTTCATCCAAATATTCTGGAAATTTGTCAGGAAGGTTGTTTTAATGATATCTAGGTCAAGTTCAAAGATGGGTCATCTCTGGTCAAAAACTAGGTCACAGGAGCTAAAAATAGAAAAAGCTTGTTAACACTCTAGTGGCTACAGTTTTGATTTAAATATTCTGGAAATTTGTCAGGAAGGTTGTTTTGATGATTTCTAGGTCAAGTTTGAAGATGGGTCATGTCTGGTCAAAAACTAGGTCACAGAAGCTAAAAATAGAAAACGCTTGTTTACACTCTAATGGTTGCAGTTTTCATCCAAACATTCTGGAAATTTGTCAGGAAGGTTGTTTTGATGATTTCTAGGTCAAGTTTAAAGATGGGTCATCTCCGGTCAAAAACTAGGTCACAGGAGATAAAAATAGAAAAAGCTTGTTAACACTCTAGAGGCTGCAGTTTTCATCCAAATTTTCGGGAAATTTGTCAGGAAGGTTGTTTTGATAATATCTAGGTCAAATTTGAAGATGGGTCATGTCCGGTCAAAAACTAGGTCACAGGAGCTAAAAATAGAAAAAGCTTGTCAACACTCTAGTGGCTGCAGTTTTCATCTAAATATTCTGGAAATTTGTCAGGAAGGTTGTTTTAATGATATCTAGGTCAAGTTTAAAGATGGGTCATCTCCGGTCAAAAACTAGGTCACAGGAGCTAAAAATAGAAAAAGCTTGTTAACACTCTAGTGGCTGCAGTTTTGATTTAAATATTCTGGAAATTTGTCAGGAAGGTTGTTTTGATGATTTCTAGGTCAAGTTTAAAGATGGGTCATCTCCGGTCAAAAACTAGGTCACAGGAGCTAAAAATAGAAAAAGCTTGTTAACACTCTAGAGGCTGCAGTTTTCATCCAAATATTCTGGAAATTTGTCAAGAATGTTGTTTTGATGATATCTAAGTCAAGTTTGAAGATGGGTCATGTCCGGAAAAAAACTAGGTCACAGGAGCTAAAAATAGAAAAAGCTTGTTAACACTCTAGGGACTGCAGTTTTCATCCAAATATTTTGGAAATTTGTCAGGAAGGTTGGTTTGATGATTTCTAGGTCAAGTTCGAAGATGGGATATCTCCGGTCAAAAACTAGGTCACAGGAGCTAAAAATAGAAAAAGCTTGTTGACACTTTAGTGGCTGCAGTTTTGATTCAAATATTCTGGAAATTTGTCAGGAAAGTTGTTTTGATGATTTCTAGGTCAAGTTCGAAGATGAGTCATGTCTGGTCAAAAACTAGGTCACAGGAGCTAAAAATAGAAAAAGCTTGTTAACACTCTAATGGTTGCAGTTTTCATCCAAACATTCTGGAAATTTTTCAGGAAGGTTGTTTTGATGATTTCTATGTCAAGTTTAAAGATGGGTCATCTCAGGTCAAAAACTAGGTCACAGGAGCTAAAAAAAAACTTGTTAACACTCTAAAGGCTGCAGTTTTCATCTAAATATTCTGGAAATTTGTCAAGAAGGTTGTTTTGATGATATCTAAGTCAAGTTTGAAGATTGATCATCTTCGGTCAAAAACTAGGTCACAGGGGCTAAAATAGAAAAAGCTTGTTAACACTCTAGGGGCTGCAGTATTGATTCAAATATTCTCGAAATTTGTCAGGAAGGTTGTTTTGATGATTTCTGGGTCAAGTTCGAAGATGGGTCATCTCATGTCAAAAACTAGGTCACAGGAGCTAAAAATAGAAAAAGCTTGTTTACACTATAGTGGCTGCAGTTTTGATTCAAATATTCTGGAAATTTGTCAGGAAGGTTGTTTTGATGATTTCTGGGTCAAGTGCTAAGATTGGTCATGTCCGGTTAAAAACTAGGTCATAGGAACTAAAAATAGAAAAATCTTTTTAACACTCTAGTGGCTGCAGTTTTGATCCAAATTTCTTGGAAATTGGTCAGGAAGGTTGTTTTGATGATTCCTAGGTCAAGTTTTAATATGGGTCGTGTCCGGTCAAAAATTAGGTCACATTGCCCAAATATGGAAAAATCTTTATAACACACTAGAGGTCACATGTTTGACTCAGTTGTCATCAAACTTGGCCATGATGCTTGTTTAAGACATTGCTTGGATGCGGTTGTGTCAGGTGAGCGATCCAGGGCCATCATGGCCCTCTTGTTTGACAATTACTTTATTTATTTCAAGATGAACTTTGTTGTTTAAAATGCGTGTACGTTTTTTTCACATGATTTGAATAAAAAGTGGATTGGTCTAGGCGTGGCTATTTTCTGTTGTTCGTAATGAAACAATAATGTTAGGATTTTGAATCTTCGGTCAAGACTCCATATTACATACCAAATAGCCCAATTTAACTGTCCGACATCAAAAGCAGTTTCAAGTTAACAATTAATAAGCATAATTATCTACCTGTACAATTAATAGTGTGTGACTTGTAGACAAAATAAGGTCGTTATGCAAAATTATAATTATGTCCCTCTTGAAAATTGGGTATTATGTAATATTTTGTCAACAAAAGTACAAGTAATGTATACACTTACATATTAACGTGTACTAATTTCGAAAAAAAGAGACACTAGAAAACAAATGTTACCCTACCCAACCCACTTTAAGCATTTATTTAACCATTTCCCTATGTAAAAAGCCTTATTCAAAATATCCTAAAATTTACCTCAATGAGGGGCTGTTTCCAAAATTTGCCTAAATATTTTTAAAGTATATTAGTTGATCTTGCAAAATTTAAAATGCCTTTACCGTGTAGTTTTTTTTATTAAACTTTGAAAATATCTGGTATCATATTTGCTTTTAAATTTGCCATTATTTAGCAAATAAATACCTACAATAACTATATAATTAAAATTAAATTCTTTCTTCTTTCTATAAGGGATCTGACACATATATAAATATTACATAATGTTAAAAAGAAAAAAAAAGAAAAAAATTGCCCCTTCTGGGGTTTGAACCCACGCTCCATAGTTTCAATGTAGACAGTGATTCGAGCCTTTTTTTGAATACTTTTCAAAGTGGAGGTAATGCATTTGGGATGGTCTACCTTAAAGAAACCATCAGTTTGTTTAATATATTTCGGTCATTTACATTTTTCTTATAGATGCTAAAATAGTTCTTAATCCTGCATTTGGCCAATAAAATATATATTTAAAATGCAAATACATAATCATAAAGTTTACTTCTAATTAAGAATACATTAACATTGATTCTATTATATAAAAAGCAAATTTACCAAAAACAATTCTTGAAGTGTGTTACAAATAAAGGTATACGTTTTAAATGTTTTGTAATAAACAAACAAATTACGAAATAATATTTTCAAACAGGATTATCGCCGTTGTGGTATTAAATAGATCAAATATTTTTTGCGAGATAAAAAAACTTTAAACATTAATATTTTGAAAGTTTAAAAATCACTTCGTGTCGGCCAAGAAATCGGTCCAAATATTTATTTTGATTTGTAAATCTTTTAAAACACAGGAATAAAGAGGTATTTAGTTCATAAACATAAACTTTATATAAAATAGAGAAAAACAGAATCCCTAAAGAAAGTCCAACACAACAAAATTAAAAATGTTGCAGGCTCGGTTTGATTAAATTTGTATTTATAAACCTATATTTCGAGAGAACCCAATAAAAGTAATAAATAAGATGCACGAAGTCTTTTTAATGTTTTTGTAATATTTAATTTATAAGACAAAACATTTATTAAGTCAAACAATCACCAAAAATTAAACGATTTAATATTTCATGGATAATCAAAGGTGTATTAAGTCATGACTTAACAGTAAATTGCTACTATGTCTTGAATAGGTTAAACATTTGATGATAGAGGTAAAATACAATAGAGAATATGTCCCTTTAATCTGACAACAAGAGATTTTATCTAGACATTAATAAATCAAATAATTGACATAAATAAACTAATTACAAGTCTTCTTATTTATAATACTAAAAGACCACGCTGATTGTACTTATTATATAACCAAAGAAAATGTTTCTCGATAATAAATATATTATGATTTATAATACTAAAATACCAAGCTGATTGTAATTATTATATAACCAAAGACAATGTTTCTCGATAAGACAATAAATAGGATAGTTAACGCTGACGTTTTTAAGATCTGAGAGAGTTTTATAATAATAATACATAATTTATGTATAATATCTTTAAAATGTCCATTTTTAGTATGCACTATATAAAAACTATCTGTAAATAAATATCTGCGTTCACTCG
The DNA here is from genome assembly GCF_026571515.1 of Ruditapes philippinarum. NCBI lineage: Eukaryota > Metazoa > Mollusca > Bivalvia > Venerida > Veneridae > Ruditapes > Ruditapes philippinarum. Next base: position 104,483 of record NW_026852570.1, on the reverse strand, counting down.
ACAAATGTTTAAAATTGCTCCTCTTTAAAAATAAAAACATAGATCATCAAAGAAAGGTACGTAATTATAAATATTTATATAAAAGAAATCATACAAGGTGATAAAGACATTAAACACCAACTTCTGATTCCTTGTTCACTGTCACTTTTTTCATTACGTTGCATTGACAAAAATCTATATTGCATTCAGATTATCCATTGTCATGAGCGCATTGACATTATTTAATCTTGTTAAAGTAGTGTAATTCGGATAATTCCGATTATATTATATAAAAAGAGAAAAACTATATTCCATACATTTATTGTGTTTGAAACCACACTGTGTGGTATTAAATAATTACATGTTTGTTATTGCTAATAAACTGTGTACTGCAGACGCTCATTCAGTCTAACATTACCCGTCCGTGCTTTGCCGTCTGTCCTGTTCTGTTTTAATTTTGGTTCTGTTTGGCTCCTTGCCGGTGGTCCTGTGTTGCTTATCGTGTGGGGGTTACGTTTATTGCACACCGCCCTTCATTGTTGATCTAGTTTAATATCATATTTTATTGCAATTACTCATATATGCTATACATAATGTCGACGCCGACGCTGTTGTTTAATTCCGACACATTTCGCTAGTTCTAAATTGTGTTGAAATGTTAAAGTACAATATATAAGTTTGGTTTTCTTTTCACAACACATTTAGCACTGTAATTAATGTATATGTACAATGAAATGGACTATTAAGTTTGTATGGTGCATTTGCTTCGGCTGTTTCTAAAGGAAACTAGATATCAGCCAAGATGTCTTGAAACATGTATACTTTTATCAACTGTTATGTTTTTTGATATTATTTAAATAGTTCATTTTGTTTGTCTCCTCTGACACTTGGTGTAAGTAAGCTATTAATAAAGATCAACCTCACGAGTTTTTCAAGAAATTTTTGACATATTCATCATCAGCATATAACGGCACATCAACTTTAGAATCTGATGAAAATTCGTCTAGGATACGTTTCCTTGATTTATTTATCAACCAAACCAAAACAAATTTTTTTAGAAAATTGATTCGAAATGGCGATGTCAATGTCTGCAAAAATTATCACTGAATTATAGAAATTAGACTGTCTTAAGCTGTTTATGCCAGGTGATTTATCCGTCGTTCTGCAAAGAGAAAATGAATGCAATTATGCTATATTAAAACGCAATAAGTAAATACTTGAGAAAAAAACCATACCATTCAGACGTTCTTATTTCGATCTTAGCGTCTTTCCAAGCTCTGAAAGTCCTTGTAGCATATCAAAAGTTAAGTATATCATTAAATATAGTAAAACTAATTGGAAGAAATGCCATTAAACTGTTTTAGTCTAGTTTTTAAAATGATATCAAATATCATTTACCTATTTTATCATATTAATTTGTTGAAGATCTCTGTTGGAAAATATTAAAATAGTCATTAACCCATTAGCTGTTCCATTGTACTTGACAATACTAGTTGTACATGTCTTTCCAAGAAAAAATATCCTGCTCTCGTCAGCATTAATTAAAGCAATACAATTGTCCGCTGGTTATCAAGAGCAATAGCCGTACCATGTGAAATTTCTGGTTATAGTTTTGCAAAAAAAAACACGCCGTTGGCGTTGATCGTGATCAATAACTTTTTACAGATCAAAACAAAGCTGATCCGTTTTTAAGGATAGTACCCTGTAGGGCTGTGTTTTTCAGCCTGAGTTGAAATGTGTTTTTATGCCATACTAATCACTCAATCATTACAGTAATTCATGGGATGCCGTGCATTTACGCAGCTGTGGTTCTAAACATAGTTAATAATATCGGTTTCAGCGGTTTTTATCGGCTATTTAAACAACGGTTTCAATTTTTGATGCGTAGGAATTGATCACGATGACCGTAAGCTGAATTAGCAGGTCTGTAATATTTTCATTGTGATAGAACTAGTCTTGCTATCATCCCGAACATAAGTACATGTCATGCTATCACGGAAGTGGTACGTCGGCCTTATATGTTGAGCAAATATCCTTATTACAAAGGCCTAAAATTGCGCCGGTTGTTTCAAAACCAGATATAGGAAACAAATTTCATTACTGTCGGTTCCGTCCCGAGAGATGTTTATTGGAAATTTATAGCTCATATTTAATCGAAAGGTGCTGAGTAGGCAAAGAAACCTAATACTTTGTTGCATGTGTTTATTAGTCTGTTTTTACATTATGTTATATCATATAACTAAATTTATTTACCACGCGACGCGAAAATTTCAATTTTTAATATTCTAAGAATATGGTAATACATTTATCATTTGATTTCCATTTCATAGGCCATATTATTATATCAGCCGCTTATTTACATTCCATTAAATGCTAAATTACTGTTATAGCCAGAAAGAATGCATATTTATGTAACCATATAATTGTGCAGACAAATATAAATGCTGCATTGCAAGTTTTATTATAATTCAATACTAAGTGCATTGTCTCAGACAAAAGTTTGAAAATATTTGTCAACATGACTTCCTCATGAATAAAGAATTTACGCAAGGTTTCCTTGTTCACAAAATGCATGCAATTTAATTCTTGTGTGATGTTGTTAGAAAGACGTAAGAAATAAATTAATTATTAAATTAATTTGGGATGTTGCACACTTTCATTATCGATTAAGAACAGACTCAATCAAACCGACTCTGCAATTTTAATGAATTGGTGCTTCCGAGGGATCACCACTTTTCCAGATTTTCATATTGATATATTGGTATTTTCTTTAAGAAAATGGAATACCGAGCTCAAGAAAATTCACTTGCTTAAATTTCACTTTAGTTTTGAAACCAAATACAGTGTATTTATGTCTCTAATTCCAGATATTTACACAGTTAACTTGCAGATAAAAAACAATATTTCATAAGTACGTCATAATGTAAGTCTGTTATGTGAGGATATACGTTAAGAGACACAAATCAAACTTTCAGATTATAATACACGACAAGCATTGCAGGTATTTAACGTTCATTTGTGAGGGTATGCCAAGGACATTTACTTTTTTCTGAGCCAAAACACGTTTATCGTTTATTATTAAAGCATACATTTTTATTCATTTTTGAACAGTTCAGTTTTGTATATTGGAGTAAAATTGACCTCTTCTCAATTCATGAACCCTTGTATGTAGTTAAATGAAACGTTATTTTATTTGAATTAAACCGAGTTTTACAAACTTATACCAAATACTTCAAAAAATAAATTCTTCCCTTTTTAACGGCATGAAAATCGGATCGAGGAAAGCAGCACTTTCAGTGTTAAAAGGTAGTTGACATTATGTAGTGACACAGCGCCTCATGTATATTCCTATGTGACATAAAATAAACTAATGACATGTCTTGACATTTCATGACAATACGACATCATGCTGTTGAAGCTTTTATTCTTAAGTAATTAATTATCGTTGTTATTTACATTTTCCCAATAAAAACAAGTGGCAAAATGTTTAAAAATAATAATAATGAACACAATTTACTATGGAATTTTTATCATAAATATAGATTAATGCATTTTGTAATTTATTGTTTCAATGTTTCAATATTATATTTCGCTTTTGTTTTCAAACGAAAAACAATATTTTTAGATATATTGTATCTGAAATATCTTACTTTTACAAGTGAAAAGGTTGCGAATTATAATAGTGTACTTTAGAGCATTGCCTGTCTGTGACTATACTTCTTGCTTCCAACATTTGTGATTGAGGACCTTCTTCTAAAGATATTTTGATGTTAGTTACTGCAAACTTGAAAATAATTGTGCAATACTTTTGTGCTTAGGTAATTGTAATAGACATCATTAGTTCGTTTTACTGGCCTGGGATAGTTTGCCTACAGCAAATGAGGTATTTCATATTCTGTAATTAACTGGAATATTGCGTTCTCCTATAGCCTCTTGTTCATCTCAAGATTAACTTCACAACAAATCTTAAAAGCACCAAACACCGCATAAAGTAAAATAGGCTTTTCTTTACTTATATTATTATTTACTCATATCATATAATATGATGAAAATGAGATGAATATCAAAATGTTAATCTGAACAAAACAAGTATAGAATAAACATAGGTGGACACTGCTATTCATACCCAAAAACACATTTTTGGGGCTTGTATAGGAGTTATCTAACCCTGTGGTTAGTTACTCGGTCAGTAGTTCATTTTTGTGCTAATGCGTACAATAACTTCTAAACATATAAAGGGATTGTTTTATAACTTGTAAAAAAGAAACGTTGCGAAAATGAGGATTGCAGAATGGCATAATTATAACATGTCCATTTTGTGATAATGTCCCTTTTTAATTTTCTTTCGTAGCATAATTTCAAAACTTTTTAATGGATTTATAAAATAGAGATACATGTAGACTATAACAAGTGCAGTGTGATGGAAGAATTATAATAATTACATTATCTGCTGTCAGTGATATTATTTCCCTTTTAATAACTTTGCTAAATTTTCTTTTCCAGAGCAGATTTGCATCACTATAAAAGGATTGACTTGAACCATTTATACATGGTGACAATGACAAGTTCAGAATAGAACAAAATAGAACAAAATAACTCTTACTGGACAATAACGTCCCTGTCCGGATCATAACTCCAAAGAAATATAAATAGCTGGCGTGAAATTTTAAAAGCAGATACAAGTTAATTTGGAGAAGTACAGTTTAAAAAATGTATTTCTTTCAGGTATCTTTTTATTATTTCCTTTCTTGTAATTTCTTTTTTTCCTTTACTAAGCAAGGGATGGATTTGAAACGTGAAATGTACGAGTAGATTAAAGAAGTTTTAGAAAGGTTCTTGATGAAGAAATTAATACTCTTACTTTTTTATTACGTATCGCTTTACAATTCTCTGAAAAGCACGGATATAGATACAATGTGGCTACGTCAAGTGCATCACAAAGGAACCTTAACTCTAACTAGTCTCAATTACATATTATCTCCCCTTTTGTGATTTCCTGTAGGTTTCTTGCACAGCGCATATCACCAAAAATTTAAGGAATGGACTTCAAATCGATTTTTCAATTTTCCTATTTTATTGTTGTTTTCATTGCATCCGTATGATTAATGTTTTTGAATTTTTTAAACATTAAAATAAAGTGACAATAAGAAGTGCATAATGTAATTAAACAAAAATATAACGCTAAATTCTCCTAATTTAATAACCTCCCGCTCTTCTTGCAAATTTCAGCCTTGAATCTAGATGCATGGTCTGATGATTTTATAAATACGTTTAGAAAGCTGACGGAATATTAAATTAGGAAACAATTATCGAAATTATCATGTCAATGGGATTTGATTTAAAGGTTCCCTGATTAAATTTCTTTGTTTTTTCTCTACACGTGCTTATTATCATCCGTATATAAATGTCATCGACCGCCTCAGATACTAAATAATGCTTGTGCAGTTTTAAAGGTTCTGAAAAGCAAATTACTTCTAATAAATCTTTACGATTTAAAAATGTCATTACTTGGGGATTACTAAATCTTTTAAGCTATTCTAATTCATGACGCAAAATTACGGAGTTTGAATGTGCGGTAATTCCCACGCAATATTTGAAATACAGCATTTCCCAGCTTTGCTTCCACGTGAGAGTTATAGTTTACTGACACGTTTTTAAGACTGAACAAGATTAAAAAGCCAAAGGCCGTATTAATTTGTCATTTGTTATGTTAATATTTTTTCTGTTTTAGCTAATTGTGATTCTACTAGCAGGAACACATACAACAATTATTCCCTTTTATTGACAATAACTTGTTTTTAGTATTTGACTATCTTTGATGACGATGTGTATAATATATATGTATATTTCATATAATCTTCCCTGTATATTTTTGAAGTTGTTTGCTTGGAAGCAATGAGACCAAAATCAGATTCTTTTTATAATTAAGACAATTTGTAAAGGTAACAGGCAACAAATCAGAAAGAAGTCTATTGAAGACCGTCCAAGACCTATTACCTTACAATCTTCTCATGTTTGTGTTTTCAGAACTGATCATATGATAATGTTTCGTCAAGCTTTATTATATAACATAGCTGTAGAGGAACAATACTCACGTGAGAGTTTTGATGATCCATATTTTTGGTTTACAACATGTTGCATTACATTGCTTTATTTCAAGTAATTTACGACTTTAAGTATATAAATCTTTATCCAAGATCTTTTTAAATTTTTCATTCAGAATTTGATTTATTATATGATTTTCTATGTTTGTTAATGTGTGAACTTAAAGTTTACGTGCCAGATAAATATGCTTAAATAAATGTGATTTGTATGCTTTTGATTGAAATTGAATAAATATAATAAACAAAATTATTGTATCATTTACCATCTGTTATGAATAGAGGTTTTACTCGTTTACTCATGGTTTACTCAAAATGGAAAAAGTAATAAAAGTTTATTCTTTTCAATTGCATTTCTACAATGCTAACGATGTATTTTATAATTTTGTATAATACATGACATCAAATTGTCCTCATACAAGTATAGTTTATTGTAATTCTAATAATATCGAGGCAGAAAGAATTATCTTGCTATATCTGAAAACTATGTAAATGTATCTGAAACTGATCATTTGACATTTAACTTGTGAGTCCTCCGCTCTCAAGAATTACTTATTCGTTCCGACCCTGACAGCATCGCAGAAGTCTTAACAGGACATTGAACCTCCAGATTGTAAGCAAAGCATAAATAATATTGCAGTATGGCTAATACGTAGTTGTTGACATACACAATTAAGAGGACATAAATTAAGGTGATATATTTATTTTGAAGGAAACCGTGGATAAGGCTCTGATAATCGATAATGATTTTGATGAAAACTACAAAGAATTATCGTTTATGGAACGCAACATCTCACCGCAAAACACTCATTGTGACATCAAAGGGGAGCGTGGTAGGTAGAGATGGCGTGGCAAACTACTTGAAAACTGAACATATTTCATAGAATAAATATGTTTGTAGGTAATTGATATTGATCATCATTCTCATCGTTTTGTCAGATATCAGCATCGCAAGGCTTCAACTATATAAATTGTAAGCTACCTGCTATGAAGCCATTTAAAGCATTTTTGAGGATAAGTGTTCAAAGTGCAATAAATGCTATCAAAACATTTTTAAATTTAATGCACAGAAAAATTTTCATGAGAATAAACAATTCTTTATTTATTTTGTCAAGTATACATTAATTCTAGAAACAAATGTTAAAGTCCTCTAGATAATGTCTCAATACATTTGGTTTTTTTCCTCAGATTATCTAATCTTTGAAGGCACTTTCCGACGATATGTGCCGTTTAAACGTTTTTAACATCATTAAAAGACATTTCGTCTAAGAAAAACTCTAAAGTCACTTTTATGTCTGTATACAGGGTGTCTATAGCAAAATGGCCCCTTGTTTTGACATGTTATTCTGCAAAAGTTTTAACTGTACATGAAAGCTTCTAAAACATATTAGTCGCACATATATGTGTCAAGTTGCAAATACATTATGTACTATACACTGATGTATCACAGCTGTATTAACCTTTTTGTATCTTGCATTGGCTGTAATATCACTCTAAATATTTGATATATTAAAATATCATTTCCTGCATTGATAAATACAAAGCTTAGCTTGCAGTCGGCAAATCATTGTACGTTTCCAAAAATTGTAGTTTAATACTATCTTTAGATATTTGACAATAATGTTTTTGTTTCGGAAAAAAGTGTTTTTATACTTTAAGGTGACTGATGATCCAAGATTGGTCAAATTTAGTTTATTCTTGCGATATAACTTACTGAAATGTGTTTGCTTGTTTTATATAGTCAAGCGTATGTCCAATTATTATGTTGTATTTGTGATGTAGTTTATTCTTTTACAATATTAGGCAATATGCACATGATGGCACTAAAAACATGGCATAAATGATACCCTCATGTGTTTAATGTTCATAGCTATTGCCTTGTTTGCCACAGTATCAGTATTTATTGGTTAGTCTCAAAGTGTGTTGATTAAATATTTCATACAGAAAAACCTGATTGAAGAACAAAGGCCTTTCAGGACATTAAACGTCCTCGACCAAAATGTTCTTCTGCTACGATTGAAATCATTTTCGGGAAAGGTGAAATTAATACTTGCAGAAAATTTAGTTATATACGCTAATGAAGATATAAAGTCTGAGTGAATTTCAATTACTTTAAGATAAGACAGCGTCTGTATACATCTAATTTCAACTATGACATAGATATAGTTAACAGTTCTGTTTTCGAAAAGTAACGTGCATAGAAAACGCCTCTCCCACAATATCCCTCAGCTAGGTACCCATACGGGTAAGATAACATTCTATATTCATAACTAATCAAAATTTATCAAAAGGCCATGTGTCAGCTTCGTCTGTGCTGCGCCGTTTTTGTTCTTTCGGATTTTTTTACTGACCTTTATTAGATATTTAATGTATGTCTCTAAGCGCAATTTTCTTTTCTTTGAAAACTTATTTAGTAAAAATTAATGTTCTTTCAATTTTTGTAAAAAAAATTGAAATAGGTTCAAACATGCATGAAGATATATTGCATACTATTTTACTGTTTTGATCTTGTAAAAACTATTGTACTAGCTTAAAGGACAAACAAACTGGTGTCGTTGTTGTTCTTTACGATCAACTAAACAAATGTAAAACAATTTACCTCATACAAAATCACAATGACAATTAAAGTCGTTTAATTTAGTCCATAATGAAAGCAATGCTAATTTAAGGGTGATGGAAATTTCAATGAAACAGTGCAACATTCTTTTTATTAAGCGGAATTTATTCATATGCATTCAAATTTAATAATAAATATTCTTTTTCTTCTTCTAATTTATGTTTTAACAGTTGTTAAACACATAAAATGTGTTTAATAACAATCTGTTAAAGGTTTTGATAATTTGTGATGTTCGCCGTTCGATATTTTAAATACATTTATATATTATTAATAGTTTAACAAAGCTGACGGTATACTTAATTAGCAAACAATTAGAAATCAAAATAATTCAAACTCAGTCAATGATGATTGTTTGTTGGAACTTGGTTGTTTCTTCTCTATATATATGTTAATTATCATCCGCATAAGTAATCGAAAACCTCAGAATCTAATGGACGTGGAGTGTTGTTTTAAATTTTCTTAAAGGTTAATTATTGTCTTATAATTATTTACAACATAAATGGCATGGCAAGCAAATTTGTATCAATCTTTTGAACCTATCCAATTCATGACGCAAATCTTAAGTGACGCAAAATAATAATAATAAGGGGATCATGTTTCCGATTGTGCGATAATTCCCACGCAATATTTGAAACATAACGCTTCCTATGTGATTTATATTTTACTGACATGTTTTTAAGACAACAAACTTATTAGACCTTCTGAAATTATATGGATAGGTTTTTGAGCAAAAGGAGTAAACATTTTTCTGATTGTATTCAACAGGGACGCCTGAAACAAAATTATTTCTTTTATGACAATAACTTTAAGAGTGTGTCATATTATGCATAGATTATAGCTCAACGTTCGAGTCACGTCTTAATTCTTACATAAATGTCAATAATTAAATGGTGTGTTCAGCTGTATCTGTGTCGTTTTCTTTTACTTGCAAATAGGTTCTCCTGTTAATGCAAACAAACGTCAGTCATTCACAATCTTATGTAATTCTATTTCTGTAACAGCAAACAGTAAGAGTTTTACTCAGGTCTCTCCCAAACATTTTTTCATCTAATAAAAATTGTGAAAACTTGTACCACTTACTTGGTTTTAATCACCTAAGCGAGAACAATAAATAAAAAATCATTTTATTAAAATATGTCACGGGATAAAATGCTTTGTGTACGGCCAATATGCTTATAATAACCATCTAACGTACCTGCTACTCAAACGTATGCTTATTTTTAAAAGTTTTTAGTATATGACCATCTTTAATAGATATATACGAGGGACGGTCAGAAAATATCCGGACTTTTCATGCTTCTCTCTTTCCACGTGCAGCTATATACACACATTATATATTGGTGAAAACTACATTCATTCGCCAATAACGTGTTTAGTTTATTTCCAATGATAGCTGTGTATACACAGTATTTTGCCCTCTGATATATGATAGGTGTTTCGTCTATCATGGACTCTTTGTTAGAGGAACAACGCTCTGTAATAAAGTTTCTGGTTGCAGAAGGTGAAAAGCCCTGCCACATCTTTCAGAGGCTTAAAAAAAATTCTGATAAATGTGTATCACGTTCAACCTTCTACAACTTGGTTTCTCAGTTTCGTGAAGGCAGAACAAGTGTTTGTGACAGGCCTAGGACTGGGCGGCCAGCTGAGGCGGTGACCACAACAATGGTAGCAAATGTTAAAGCTTTTGTCAAAAAAAATCGTCGCGTAACTTTGGAGGAAATAGCCAACAAGTTTAGCATCGGTAAGGCATCGGCACACAAGATTTTACACGAACACCTAGGCATGAGCAAGGTAAGTGCCTGGTGGGTGCCTAGATAGCTGTCCGCAGATCAAAAGGAAACCAGAGTAACCAACGCAAAAGAACATTTAGGTCGTTTTAATCGTGAAGGAGATAAGTTTTTGAACCGCAATATCACTGGAGATGAGATGTGGGTTCATTATTCCGAACCTGAGACAAAAGCTCAGTCAAAGCAGTGGAAACGAGCTGGTTACCCACCTCCTAAAAAGTTTAAGCTGTCTCCTTGGCTCCTCGGCTGGCACAGTCATGCTTGTTGCCTTTTGGGATTCACGAGAAATGATACTTACTCATTTCATGCCAAAAGGTCAAACCGTCACCGCCAAGTACTATTCTGAAGTAATTCTGAAAAATCTCAGAGAAAAGCTGAAGCAAATGCGTCCCAGGTTAGCACAGAAAAATGTCATCCTTCTTCACGATAACGCCCCCTCCCATACCGCCGCAGCTACAGTGGAGGTTATCAACTCTTACAAATGGCAATTGTTGTCTCACCCTCCTTATAGCCCACACCTCGCCCCCTGTGACTTTTATTTGTTTCCAGAACTGAAAAAGTTGCTTGCTGGAAAGAAATATAAGACCAGATCTGCTGTTACACAGTTCCTAAAACATAGGTCTACGTCATGGTTCACAGCGGGAATACAAAAGCTCCCACGAAGATGGCAAAAGTGCGTAGACGTAGTTGGAGAATATTTTGAAAAAGAGTAGAAAGATTTTTTTTAAATGTTGAATGGTTTTCGATCACGAGTCAAAAGTCCGGATATTTTCTGACTTCCCATGATAGATTTCCGTTACTCGTCCATATGTATCTTTTCAATATTAAAATTAAACAAAATTTACATATTGGAAACAATGAAAACAAATTGTTAACTTACTGTTTTCAATAAAGACCCTTAATATGATGTTATGGTAACACCAACAAAGTAGTTATCTACTTACATGTAAGTACTTCAGAGCGACCAATACACATTAAATCAGTTTCGTCTATAATTATATTTAAGAACTTACGGCATAAGAATCAATGTTCATTATAAAAGATAGTTGTTCAGAAGCCAAATTCGAGTGTGAATCTTTGTGATTTATTATTTTCGTTTAAACCATTTAACACTCTCTTGCTTTGTTTCAAGTATAATTCGGCTTAAGAGTATATATATATCTATTCGAGTATGGCAATATTTCATTTAAAGAGTTATACCATTATTTACGGTTTGTCATTAATAGTAATTTGTATGTATGTTGTTAATAATAATTTCGTAAGAAAATGTAATCTTAGTCGTGCGTTCATTATATCTTAGATAGATAGATCGGTTTTCTGAAGACACATACTTTCGACATTTATTTAAAAAACTAACATATTTATTTTAAAATGGGACAAAAATGTAATCAACATAATATTCTTTCAACCGACATGTATTAGGCATATATTTTGTCAAACATAAGACATCAAATTGTCTTTATCCGCGTGTAGTTTACTGTAAATTCTGATCAAATTGAGTAAGACTTTGCTCTGATTATAATTAACATATTTAATACATTTTGTGAAAAAACATATTCTATCTTTTAAGCATATGCTGAATGCATATGCTTCATTTGTTACTATCCCGATTGCTTTCCTACAAATGTACCTACCAATTAAAGCACAACATAATACCATAGTTCAAGAATGATCTAATGTATATCCTAGTTGCTGGGAAATACGAGTGCATTGTGATTTCTTTACATTTTTCACTTTTGAGTAGTTTACATGTGTATTATGGTGTGTCTTTGAGGTTTCATATTCAGCTGCTTGTTTTCTCCAGCCTGTTACACACTGATAGCAGAATAAAGCAGGAAATGATATTTACTGTTAACATTCTGAAAGGCCTATTCTGAAAAAAAGATGTACAAACCTTTGGAAATTGAATATTTTACTGTAATAAACTGGTTAATGTTGCAAGATGTTTTTAACTTACTTTATATACATGTAAGCTGAAAAAAGCGTGTTGATTTAACAATGCTTTTAATCTTCTTTTTGTTGTTGGTGCTGTTGTTGTTGTTGTTGTTTAATTTAAATAATAATGTAAGATTATTTTACATTCGGTCAGGGCTTTAGTTTTTTATACCGAAGAGATACCTATAACCGTCCGAAGGCGAAATTAACATGATAATTGAATGTCGACTGAATATGTATTTTTATGTTTTTCATTAAGAGCTCAATTAATCCGATAACCTTAGAATCTGGTACAGATTTATTTATTGGAAAAAAATGATATGATAGACTACGTGTTTCTCGCTTGATTTTGTAAACAAAGCATTATTACATTAAAGATTCAAGAAACAATCTGTCTACATGCGGTGTATGCTGATTTAATCTCGGTTGTTGGCATTTCTGTGGTGATTGATGCAGATCCTTAAACAGTCTTAACGAAAAAACATCCGTTAAATGAGACCGCTTTTTCAACTCCAATTGTGGATGACTGCATAATATTCCGCTGATTGTTTCTATATTTAGCGCCTTATTATATTTACCAACTGTATAAACTTGTTTTTAGATATTTATACAACAATGTCTGCGATTAGTGTATATGAACTTATGATAATATTGTCTTGTAAATAATAATCATATACGCCACACGAGCGTCTTAAAGCTGCATGCCTCCAGATGAGTCCAATTATTTCAATAAAATCATACTTTAGAAATATGTACTAAGATTTTAGGAAAAGAAAAATGATTCAAGATTCGAGTAATATTTTACATGTTATGTGCGATTAATGACTGTAATGATTTTTTCCAGTCTTTACAACTATATATTATGTGCGTTACTAACGCAATAAGGGCTATTTATGCATATTTGGACCACTGTTTGGTAAATAACGTGGGTTGTAAGTGCCATTGATAATGTGTAATATTTTTTATTATTTCACAATATCATACATTCAAATACATTTTAAAAATTTTCATGAGAATAAGCATGAATCTGGAGGCATGCTGCTTTAAGATGAAAGTGAATGGTATTATGATATCACAAATCTTCCTGTATCGTCAAAACGAAACGTTCAACGACATTCGAACGTGATTATTTTCACGAGGCTTTTAACTCACAATCAATGACGCATTTACAAAATATTTGTTTAAATGCTGAAGAAACTTTTTAGACATGACTACTGTAACATTCTACCGAGTAATTTGGCGCTAACTGTGAAAGAGGGCATAAGTATTGAATAAGATTAAATGTCATATTTTTTAATTAATCTTTTCCGACACCATGTTCTGCATAAAAATAAAAGAAATTTAGTCATTGAATTTGGGTTAGAAATCAATTGAGATAATAAAGCAGTGTATTAAGAGTATATCGATACAATACAAAAAGGGACTTACCAAAAGCAAAATATTTCATTATTAACTTTTAATACATTACTCAACTCAAATTTTGCAGCTATTCATTGTTGCCCCTATTAATAAAAACATGGAAATACGTTTTTGGTTTGTTTGTTTGTTTCATTTTACGCCTTTTCCCAACAGTATTTCAGTCATATAGACGGGTAGTTTCCTAACCATCGTTCCTGGAGAGTTACACCAGTACTAGACTACCATCCTCCGTGCTAAACTACCAAAGCATCTCCCGGGGATCAAACCCACGCCAGAGAGGTAACTGGATTAGAAGTCATCGACTCTGACCTCTCGACCACGGAGGCGGTATATACTTTTTTGGATTTTGTCAGGAAAGGGAACTGATATTTACGTGGGTCGTCAAAATATTATGTGACAAGAGTGTTTAAATGCGTTAAAAGGGTTAAAATAAAATAGGTACGAAACAGATATTATATGTATGTTGTAAACTCATACTGTTGAAACATTTTCACAAATTTACATAGAAAAATATCAACAAACAACAAAATGATGACATAAATATAATGGCAACTAAGAAATTCGTGGCGCTCGTCAAACGTCAAAGCGGACGTTAACCCTACATTATGCGCCTTTCTAGAAATACTCCCTATTATATGCATAAACATTGTCGCTTTACCCGTGAATCGTATTTTTGCTATTATTAAAACTGTATAAATGTATCTGACACTGATTATTTGACATTTAACACTTGTCAGATCATTTTTCTTTGATATACAATGTTGTGTTGAGTCCTTTGCTCTCAAAAACAACTTATTTGTTCCTATTCAGACAGCATTTAATTGTTGCAAATAGAAGTCTTATCAGGACATTGAACCTCAGCTTTGTAAGCATACCATAAATAATCTCGTATAATTGTTGATAAATTATTAAGATTGACATTATGTCAAGCTATTTACATCTTTTAAGGAAAACGAAGAAAAGACTTCCGGTAAAAAATATTTGAAAACTGTACATATTTCAGCGAAAATTAATGTTTGTATGTGAGTGATATTTATCAACATCTCATCCATCAGAAAACAGCAATATATCGCTCCCTTGCCTGTGGTGCTGGGTTGTGATAGGGATGCGTTCATTGAATGCCACTCATCCTTGTAGATCTTGTGTTTTTTTTATATATTTCAACCAATAATTGTTTGAAATATGATTTAACTATTGAAATGACACAGTTGTTAATTGACATTCAATATATTCTTTCTATTTGCTTAATTAGATAACTTTGCAAATTGCATCTTTCCTACTATGACGGCATGTGACTTAATCCTATGTATCACATTTCGTCTATCAAAATTTAAATCGTACAAGTAATAATTTTACTTACGGGTCATTTTTAGAATAATACTATTTATTCGGGTATTTAAGCTTTCTACATTGCTTTAAAGGGCTTGACTATCTGGACTTCTTAAATCATTAATTTGAAAACAAATCTTCTCAATTGATAACAAGCAGTGCAGACTTGGTGGTTTTGCACAATAACATGTTATTCAATATAACAATTCATGAATACTGTCAATGAATTTAAAGCACCTTACTTTTATACAGTGCAATTGATGTTGAGAAAAGTATGTATATGAGAAGGATCAGTTCTTTATATTTTTGTCAAATAAACACTTAATCAGTTATGTCCACGCTATAATCTATCACGTAACAGTGTATTATGTATACAGATGCCATACCAGGTTATGATCAATCAAATCTTAACATTATTGATAGTATATAAATAACACATAGGTTTGTGGGTAACAGTAAAAATATCATCCCGAGGAAAATACTGTTACCCGAGGCGTAATTTTATTCTTTAAGCAAGTGATGATATCTACAAATCATAAATATACAATAAGCTAGATTTTATTTAGAAAACAAAACACTAACCCATTTACACGGTTATGATCTGTGAAATCTGATCCCTCTGTTTCCAGAATATTCTTAGCATGGTTTTTGACAAAATAACGAAGTCTGTCCACCATATTTATAACGTTTCACTGATTAAAATAGTTAAATAATCCTTTGTTGCATGCTTAAATCGTTTGCATGTTCCAGTTCGACACATAATTATTTACATTGCAATTACTTCCGTTGAAAACGGATGTTCACTTTTTGACTATTCAACAACAACAAAAATTGTATACGCGAAAAGCACACTAGGGTGCGAACAACTAAATTTTATGAGTTTCATAGTTACTCCAGAGAAGAAACTGATGTCCTATCGGGGTTTAACGTCGAAAATAAGAATGAATCGAGAAAAAAATGGCGGCCATTTTATTTCATTTTATATAGAAAATAGACCACGTGACCAGATTTTATACTGTTAAAAATACTGTTACCTATGAAACAGTACAAAATTCTTAGTCACGTGGTACACTTGCATTAACCTTTTCCCTTATATAAGCGTGTTTCGACGGCTTTTTGCCCCCCCCCCCTTTTGAGGCCTCAAACAGTGAAAAAATGCCCTTTTTAGGCCCCAAACACTGTTTTTCGTTTGAGAAATGTTGTTAAAAAAAGTGACCATTTTTTCGGCGCCGTCCCCCATCCAAATATTACATCAGGGGGTTGCCAGAAGGGGGATGTGCCCCCTTCTGTTTGGGGGGGGGTTTGAAGGGGGGCGGAGTCCCCCTCAACTCCAAGAAAATTTTGGACATGTGACAGGCTAAAAATGGCCTCAGGTCGATCTTAGGGTAACTAGTAACCGATGCTGAAAAGCCTTTTACTCTATCTCAATTCATTGAGAAATTGCAGCACTTTGAAATCAGTTTTGATGGGAAAAAAACAATGCAAAATAGTGATTTATGGCAATTTTGAGACGTCCCCCCGTTGCCATGGTAACAGGAAATTTACCATTGAGCATGCTCTTACAGAGGCTATGGTGTAGTCAACATTTGTGCCAAGTTTCATTAGTATTGAAGCATTTTTCACAGTTTCATAGCAGTTTGAACTTGTTACAGGAGGCTTTTCAATGAAAACGGCCATTTTTCGCAATATGCTCATGGGGTAAAAGGTTAACAGTAAATATAACTCCCAGAGGCCTATGGGAAATTAGCATAACGAAAAAAGTGAGGGGATAAAATTTTCTTCGTTTAAACAAAGTGCATTACAAGAAAATTAGTTCCCTTGGTTTTGTTCCCGTCGGATCACATGAGGGCGCTATTCGCGCCAAAATCAGCACGTGATTCTCGGAATAGCGTTGCAAATTCATTCAGCGCTTAGTTAACCGACTGTCAACATGTCCGAAGAAGAAAATTCAATTCCTTTTCAACCTACCGATAACGGTTCAACTCTACAGGCTCAATTAGCTGAGATATCTAGGCAGCTTTCTTTACAAAGGCAAAACGTAACAGAATTAAGAGAAGAGGTACGTGGCAAGAATATTTCCGTCGGCAAAGAGGTGAAGAAAATCAAATCGGACATTGATATTACCTGGAAACGACAAGGTAACAAAGTTCAGTATATCTTTAACAGTGATATTATCGACTTACTGAATCAAGCCATTTGGGCAATTGACAATAACAAATACGCCTACTGCCGAGATATCATTTCCGAGACTTTGGACAAAGAGAAGCATCGTCAAAAGCTTATTCGTATTGCAGATACGTCCGAAGCAGGCTGGGAAACGGTTAATTGCTATACCGCTAATCCACTGGAAAGTGATTCCGAGGATGAAACTAAACTCCGCAAAGCTGATAATCAGGCTCTCAAGAAACGTAAATCAAAAACATCTAAACGTCCCCAGTCTTCTCGCAAAGTGCCACCGTCTTCTACCGTCACTTCCGGTGCACTTTTCAACAATCCTACTGCTTTTCGCAGTAATGCAGACGACATCTATCCGATCCTGCCTGCTAGGGGAACAAGACCTTTTCGAGGCTTCAACAGTTTCACACAAAAGTCTTCAGCTTACGGATCATGTTTCTCCTGCGGTTCATTCGATCACTTCAGGCGCTTCTGTCCCTATGTCAACGGTCCCACCGACGATAGATCAGCACGGTTTCCAGCCAAGAAGCAATGAAAATCCGGGTCATTTATCTATGGAAGATGAGTATTATTCTCATATTATAAACTGTCATAATTCGCAAGAAAATAATTTAACAAATAACTATTTTGAATATGAATCTGGCCAAAAAGACATTATAGTACGTGGTCGATTGAAAAGTCATGTAGAATTCTGGATAAATATAGGTTCAAATTCTTTTGTAATAGATACAATTAGACAAGGTTATAAAATACCGTTTTATTCTGTTCCTCATTCGTGTTTTTTGCCTAACAACAAGTCCGCTTTAGAAAATCAAATTTTTGTTAGCGAAGCTATATCAGATTTATTGGACAGAAATTTAATTGAGTTGTGTGATAACATTCCATTTATTGTTAATCCGCTTACTGTGTCAACTAGAGATAACGGTAAAAAGCGTTTGATTCTTGATCTCAGGGAGGTTAACAAACATCTATGGAAACAATATTTCAGGTAAGACGATCTCAGGGTCGCATTGTCATTTTTAAATAAACAATGCTGGATGATAAAATTCGACATACATTCGGCATATCATTTTATAGATATTTATCCACAGCATACTTAATTTTTGGGTTTTTCTTGGCCAGATAAAAATGGAATTGTTAGATACTATAAATTTTTAGTGTTACCTTTTGGACTTTCCACTAGTCCGTATGATTTTAGTAAAGTTACACGGCCATAAATCGCTAAATGGAGATCTGAAGGTAAAAAAGTTCTAATGTTTTTAGAAGACGATGGTTTTGCTTGTGAAACACTTTATCTTTAAGTGTTGCAGTAAAAAATGACTTTTTATTGTCCGGTTTTATACCCAAAAATGAAAAATGTGTATGGACTGTCCAACATTTACAGTTTTTAGGATCAGATATTGAATCAGTTTCGGGAATTATTTCTATCCCTCAAGTAAGAATTGATAAATGTTTAAAAACAGTTGAGAAAATAAAATTTGGTATATTAAAACATAGCCGGGTACCTGTTCGTTTGCTAGCTAGCTTCGTGGGTCAAGTCATCTCCATGTCAATAGTGTTAGGTTACGTTACACAAATTATGACCAGATATTTAAGTATTGACTTAGTAAAGTCGCCTCATTGGGATTTCTTTATAAAACTTTCGCCAGAAAGCAAAGATCAATTAAAATTCTGGGAACATGAGTTAAAACATTTGAATTCCAGAAAATTGTTTGATATTATTTCCTGCAATAAAGTAGTTTATTCAGATGCAAGTTGTATGGGCTACGCTGGCTTTGAGGTAAATACTTCAGGAAGTATAGCACACGGGGTTTGGTCACCCGATGAGATTACTCAGTCTTCCACATGGAGGGAGCTTATTGCTGTTTATAGAGTGTTAAAATCTATACCACAAGTACTTCGTTTTCAAAAGGTTAAATGGTTTACTGATAACCAGTCTGTTAGTAAAATTGTAAAGAAAAGTTCCATGGTCCACGATTTGCAGAGTATAGCTATAGACATTTATAGGTTTTGTTTGAATAACTCAATTTTAATTGACATTGAATGGATACCGAGATCTGAAAATGAAAAAGCAGATTATCTTTCAAAAATTTGTGATTTTGACGACTGGGGTATTTGAGATGAAATATTAAACGCGGTGCAGAGCAAGTGGGGCAATTTAGACGTAGACTGGTTAGCTTCGGATAATAATGCAAAATTGCCAGTATTTTATTCCAGATTTTGGAATGTTAATTCTAGTGGCGTAGATGCATTTACGGAAGACTGGTCAGGGAAGTTTGGGCTTTTTGTTCCACCGATATCCATAGTATCGGAGGTTCTTAAGAAAATGTACACAGATAATGTTCAAGGTGTTTTTATTATTCCCCATTGGGTTTCTGCTAGATTTTGGCCTATTTTGTGTCCAAATGGGAAATTTATTAAGAACGTGGTTGACTGGATATTGTTGCCGACGGAAAAAGAATTGTATACATGTTGTAAAAATGGCAAGGGAATTTTTGGAAATCAGAATTTGCATTTCAATATGCTTGCTATAAGAATATCATTTAAATAATTCTATAGAGATATAGCAAGCTAGATAGATTTTATTCGTTTGTTATATAAGTATTTTTATAATAATTTTATACCGAATTGTTTTGAATCTATAATGGCTAGGTTTTGCAGCCATGATAATAGCAAGAATTTACAGCCATAATAGTAAGTTTTGCAGCCTTGATAATAGTAAGGCTTTGCAGCCGTAATAATAGTAAGGCTTTGCAGCCATGATAATAGTAAGGCTTTGCAGCCATGATAATAGCAAGGCTTTTCAGCCATGATAAAAGCAAAGCTTTAAAGCTATGATAATAGTTAGGCTTCGCAGACATGATAATAGCTATGTTTTGCAACCAAGTTAACAGTTAGGCTTTGCAGCCGTGATAATAGTCAAACAAGTTTTAAAACGTTTTGTACTCGGAATAATAGTTCGACTTATCAATCATGATAATAATCAAATGGTAATTAAGGTTCTACAATCATGATATTAGTTATGCATTACATTTTGTATATAGGCTTTGCAGCCATGATAGTAGTAAATTTACACGAGTTTTGACTCAATGTAGTTTTTGTGTAGATTACTGCAGCACTGCAGTTATGTACGATTAAGTATTGTACTCTGAATCGTATTTTCTCTTTATAACAATTTCTTATATCTGGAGTTTTTATTTCATAATGTTGTAAGCTTTAATTTTTATATTAAATAATGTAAGTTCCATTGGTATAATTTACATTTATATCGATTTGTACATGTAAACATTGATTTGTTAATTCATGCTTCATATATTTTGATTAGAATATTTAATTTAAAATATTTGTTTACGTTTATTTTTTCAGTGTCATAAAAAAGATATAGACGAGCTTCCGGTCAAGCTGGTGGATACGGTGACCCTATTGCCACAGATACTTCAACATTCTAGAGCCTTTAGCACGTGCAAAAATTATAATAGTGCGTTTAATAGATAGATTAAGTGGGCCATGTTAAATGATCAGGGTAGTGGGGACATTTTGCCCGCCAGTGAGTTGCCGTTAGCCATATATTTGACTTCTTTAATACAA
Organism: Ruditapes philippinarum; assembly: GCF_026571515.1. NCBI lineage: Eukaryota > Metazoa > Mollusca > Bivalvia > Venerida > Veneridae > Ruditapes > Ruditapes philippinarum. Next base: position 83,553 of record NW_026852570.1, on the reverse strand, counting down.
AGTTCTTTCACTCCAAAGCCTGTAGAGACAGCATTTTATGCAATAAAATGGATTCACGAGATTAATGGTGTAGATCCACCTACTAGTATGGTAAAAAATGTTTTACAATCAGCAAAGCGTATTTTGTCAAAACCGGTGCTTAAAAAAGAACCGATTACCGTAGAATTACTTTCTTCTATTTTTGATAATTTATATGTTGATAAAAATCTTAAGTCACAGTCACTATTTGTGCTTTTCTACTTTCATTTTCTGGATTTTTAAAAAGTTCTGAATTGTTAAGTATAAAAAGATGTGATCTAGATTTTTCAAGTACACATATGAAAATTTTTATTGAGTCGAGTAAAACAGATCAGTATAGAGATGGATCTTGGGTTATAATAGCGAGAACAGGCACGAAATTATGCCCAGTCACTAATATTGAAAAGTATCTTGAATGGGCTAAATTTTCTATGGATTCTTCATGTTTCATTTTTTGTAATCTGAGCGCTGCTAAAAATGGTTATAAGTGTAGGAATGTTAACAGAGCAATGTCATATAGTACTTTGCGAGATTTATTTAGGAATGCTTTAACTCCATTTGTAACAGATATTAACAAATATTGTTTACATTCGTTAAGGTCAGGCGGTGCAACCGCTGCCGCTAATAAAGGAGTCAAGGATAGAATGTTCAAACGACATGGTCGTTGGTTAAGTGAAAAAGCTAAGGAAGGCTATGTAAAAGATAGTTTGGAGGAACGATTATTCGTTTCTTAGTGTTTAGGTTTATGATTATAAAACATTTTTGATCATTTGGAACACGTACTCTTTATATTCATTTCATGCTTTATCCCGTTCTTTGAGTTCAGCTATAACCAAGTCGCTTGCAACACATTAAACGTTATTTCATAACTAAATTGTTCTGTTGTTCATTCTATATATTTTGTAACGATAATGGTTGTGATCATATTGTATCCGTCGGGGACGATTTGAGGGGATAATAATATCAAATAATGATGAAAAGGACAGCGTACGCATTGAACAATATTGACAGAGAGAAGATGGAAAATTCCTTTAACTGCGATGATCACGAATTAGCAATATCATGAATTATTGTTGGTTGCCAATTTTTCAATTTTTCTCTGTCCACATGTCTTTATAAACATTGAATCTTGACGGACAAGCTGCGTTTGTTACAGACTTATAGACATAAATTGACTGATCTCGACACAAAATACAGGCTATTACAGCGTAAGCATGACAAAAAATTGCCAGTGCAGAATAAGTTAGGTTTTTATGTCGCCTTTTGTCGATAATTTTGTATGCTAATCATTGTTGTGGTCTTAACTGATTTGGACTTGATTCGTGTAAAAAGGAGTTATTTTCTTATGGAATACTTAAAGGCAAGCATAGCAGAATACATTTACGGTCTAAAATTCTTAAAATATATTAAGTACCTTTAATATTTGCCTATTACACTAACCGTTCATGTCGGTTTCTGATACAGTTTTAATTTACTGTTGTGTTACCTTCTCGTAATGTTGTTTGCATCTTTTTATAAACAGGGTTACCCTGGCATTTGTTAGATGATATCTAAAAAAAGTTGTTAGAATTTTTTCAGGTAGTGACGTTGTACTAAATCTGTGACTGCTGCCGACAGTATATCTTTTGTGAAATGTATGTAAGTCATTTCAAACCAAGTTAATAGATAAATTTTTCTATATTAACATTAACTATTTACTAACGATGTTAAACATTAAATTTTCAGTTACTACAGTGAAAAGAAACAATTGTCCATGACAATTTTGGCAGAAACAAATTTTACAATCAAGTAACAAATGAAATTTTTCAGGTGAGGAAGTTATCCAGCAAACTTACGGAGCTTCTATGGTTCTACTCCGATGCTTGAATAATAAAGAATGTCTCCTGATGTCTTTTTCCACCAGTAAATCTTTAAGTTCGACACATTGCCATAAAAGTGTCGCTGTGACATAAAACTTTAAAAAAAAATCCTCAAAAATTAAAAATAAACACACATAAACGATTGCATTACAGATCATTGACTGTCTGTGTGTCCAACATTTATGATTGATGATTTCCTCCTAAGGAGATTTTGATGTTAGTTACTGCGAATCTTAAGATGTAAGTGCAATTATGCAATACTTTAGAGCTTAAAGCATTGTTAAAGAAGCAATTATTTTTGTATAACTTGCCTGGTAGATTTTCAATGACACTATACAGAAATGATCAATATTGTATTCTTTTCCAAAAATTTCCCAAATGCCTCCTGTGTGTTGAACAAGATGTCAGCTACAGCTCAAATTAGAATAAAAGGTTTTTATAAAATCTTTTCCTCAATCACCCGACAGATCTTCATGAAACTTTACTGAAATGATAATTTGGCATTCCTTAACAACGTTGCTTCTGCTGAGGGCAGCCAGAGTTAAATAGAAAAATATATGACCAGCATCTCCTCCTAAACATTTTGGTTGATTTTGATAAAACTATACATGAATAATCCTTAAATGGACCTCTATAGATTTTGCTCAGACTAATGGCTCTGGTTTGCTGAACAAGGTGGCCAAAAGGGCTATAAGCCTTTTGTATGGTGGCATATTTCTGTCACCAGGTAACCTGACAACTAACTAGTTAATAAAGAGGTTAACTATTTACGTAACTAGTTAACCTCTTAATTAGCTAGTTAGTTATCAGGTAAACTAGTTACGTAACTAGTTAATTTTTTCAATAAATAAAAGATCATAACGGGAAATAAATGAATGTTAGTGCCTACAACTGCCATCCTTATATTATTTTACCAGCTTAATATTAAGTGATTAACTAGTTACGTATTTACGTAACTAGTTAACCTCTTAATTAACTAGTTAGTTAAGTGATTAACTAGTTGCGTATTAACGTTTTTACGTAACTAAATAATCTCTTAATTAACTAGTTAGTTAAGAGCTTAACTAGTTACGTAAATACGTAACTAGTTAATCTCTTAATTTACAAGTTAGTTAACCTCTTAATTAACTAGTTAGTTATATGGTTATCTTGTGGCAGAAATATGCCACCATACTTTTGAAACTAATGTTTCAATACTAACAGCCTGTTCATGTGTGTCATATATTCAGGTGAGCGATTAAGGGCCATCATGGTCCTTTTGTTTAATGACACTATTACACAAACTGTGTTTACCTATAGTTTGTACAGTTAAAACGCGTCAACTTTCAAAAGATGGTTTTTTACATTTATTCTAATAGAGAGTGTTCCGAATTTATCAGTATAAATATCAAATTTGAGGATAAAATATTTTTAGCATATAAAAGAATATACTTAGAATTCTAATAAAATATCATTTGATATTGGTCATGATTCTTTGTATTAAAACTGACTTGTTTAATTTATAACGATTAAGGCATGTGCTATAATAAGACGTAAGAATTATTGTTGCAAAGCATTTTACAGTAGCATTTCAATTATATTCTTTTCTTTCAAGGAACTACACTTAGGGTGTTTTTTGTTTTCTTATTTTGTTTGTTTGTTTGTTTGTTTTTGTGTGTGTGTGTGTTGTTTTTGGGGGTTGTTGTTGATGTTTATGTTGGTCTTTTGTTTTAACGTGACAGGGCTTATTATTTCGAGAATTACAATTTGGTTTATGCCTTGACCAATAACTTGTATGCGAAATTTCAGATAATTTTGCAGTTTACTCTCTTTTATCCCAGAATTATAATTTTAATTGTGACCAAAACATGAAAAATGTTTAAACCCTCTAATGTCAATTCCGTCTATAATAGGACATCACAAAATACGAATTTCAATCTTATTTCGTGTATTTTTGTTATCATCTTGTGTATTCCTTTGTGGTTTTCGAGTCCCTGTTGATATATACAAGAAATTTAAAATCAATGTTTTTAGGCTTTTGAAGCTCATTGGAGTTTCTTTGATCTATGGAGAAAAATGTTTAATGCTATTTATTGTTGAGGAGGCACACTCATACATTCGTTAACAACAATTTGTTGACGAACGACGGTATGTCGTAATCTGTAATCAAATTTGACATTGACGTTTCCCCTAGCCTCTTGTTTGTCTTCAGATTTTCAGTTTTAAAAACATTTTACGACAGTAGAATAATTAAAAAAACATCGCATGCAGTTAAATGGTTTCTTTATCTTCTTACGTAAAACAATGTGTTGACGTTAGCACAACATTAATTGATATTGGCTTTTATCCCTAAAATGAATAATATTTGTTTATACACTTTTTATTATTGGGTAAGTAATTATAATTATCAGACAAATGCCCTTTTTTAATCAAGAATGCGAGTCAAGGATATGTAAAGATTATATAAAATTAATTCAGTTCAATACATTTCGATTTAATTCTAAATAAGAGAAAACAATCAAAGAAAAAACATTCTTTTAGAAAATAATTCGACATGGCATTGGGTGAAGTGTGAAGGTCTGAAAAATTTATCGAACGCTTTATAGAAAACAGACTCGTATTAATAAAATGTTTATGCCTAGCGATTGATTCTTTCTGATTGTTATCATGTGCATTAGAATATTATAACTCAATACAAAATATTTGAGAGCCAAACATATCTTGCCAGACATAATTATTTCAATTTTTGCGTCTTGACAAAACGCAGAACATACTTGTAGCATATCAAAAGTTTAATATATAATACTGTCGTGTAACATAGTAACACTAATTTAAAGGCATGCCGTCAAACTCTCAAACTTTGATATCTCCATCAGTAATGATGTCATTGTTTGGAAAATAGGTATATTTTGGTCTTATTTCAAAAACTAATTCTGATAATGATACCTAGTATCATTTACTTACTTTTTCATCAATATTGGTTGAAGAAAATTGTTCTCATAAATGTCTTAAAGATGCATTTTTTCCAATAAGACAACACACATTTGTTTGATTTTTTCTTCTTCAAGTATTCCAATTAAGGGATTAAAGTTTTAAATAATTATCTGTTTCTGTCGTTTTGAAAACGTTTATATCAATAATAATGTAAATATTATTTTGTAATGTATGCATTCGTCTGGCAAATAATACAATAATAAAATCATATTTTATATAAGGTTGCATTCATATTAGTTAAAAATGCCTTTATACGGTATGCCACAAACAATGTCAGTATCTCTTATGGCTTGATTTCTTAAAAATATCAAAATCTAAGAAATCAACAAATAAATTGTACCTTAGCCTTATCACAACTTCATCCTTTTAAGAACGTAAGGAAAGCACCATAAACTTTATCTATATTTATAAGATTTCCCGCTTATCTGATTTTTTAAAGATGGTATCAAATTAACATAATGGCACTTTAAACACGCGTGTAGATATAGGAGACAATGTTTTATAAATCAGACACATTTCTGATAAAGAAGGAGAAGTAAATTGTGACAGGAAATGTCCTACTGCGGTTTACAATAAGTAACAGCTGAAGCGTTGTTTAAAGTAACACTTTTGACCTATTGACGTTCTTTTTTTGGGCTAAAATGCTAAATGTACTCGATTATGGTTCCGAACAAATAATTGGCATACCATAAACATTGTTTTTAGCAAGAACATACAACAGCTTTGTAACAATTTCGACCTATTTTGATTAAAAGTACTTTGATTTCCAGTACAAATTTATGATTTTATCATGCAACTACTATGGTAACTGCCCGATAACACTTGCCTGATAATTATTTTTGATATCAGGTCAGTAACCTGATATCAAAAATAAGCCCCGCCCATTTTAACGGACTTTTTTCAATTGCTTATATTCTCATTTTTACCAGCATGTGAATTATACAATGTAATCTCATACCCTTACAAGTCTTGAATTTAGGCCTATTATTTCGATTTCAATTACGAATAAATTAGATAGCGAATAGTTTTAGCTCCAACTAAATGAAGTGACGTCATAATTTATATTGCAAATGACATCATCGATGTTCACGTCATACTATACATGTAATCATAACAAACAGGCTAGACGATTTTCATTGAGATCTTGTAAATGTTTACTTTATTTCGCCGATTATTATTCAATAAGTGAACAAATTGTTTCGTTTAAAAAATAAGACGCATGTTTGTGTAGCTTGTGTTTGATTGCCGATTTGACTTTTCTTTGATTGAAATTATCGTGAACTTTTGAATTTGACAATTCAAGACAAAAATTGCAGTAAAGTTTAGTTTATGTGATTCTACGTGGATTTTTGGATCGATGTTTAAATTAAAGGTAAGAATTATATCGTATTAGGCCTACAATCTGTTGTATCTTTTATCCGAGTCGAAAGAAAAAATGGCCGCCAATAACAAATTCTAAGTTTCAGGGGCGGAGGAATTTTTTTCAAGAATTATTTCTTTGAACAAAAATCCCCCTTTTTAACGAAATTCGCTATTTAAAAGTAGATTATTCTTTTATTTTGACAGTTGTTATGTGTTACATGATAAATAGAAAAACATGCTACAGTCTTTTGATATCAATTTTATCAGGCTCGGCTGATATGGGCAGAAAGGGCTCGGCAAAGCCTCGCCCTTTCTAGCCCATATCAGCCTCGCCTGATAAAATTGATATCAAAAGACAGTAGCATGTTATTCTCTATTTATAAGTGGCTCGTGCAATGCCGTATTCTTGTATACCAATAAGATTTGTTTTGGGGCTAAATCACTGAAAGTATCCGATTTATGTTCTTGACAACATTATACTTACAACCTCTCATTTAGTAATAACAGCCATTAGGTAAATCTAAATTGAAATTGAATGATGAATTTAACAAACATAGTACAAATGTATTTATCCTCAATATTTAAAATATGCATTATATGTTGTTAGAATAATGACACCCTCGCGTTGTTTACTTTAAATTTCTATAAAATCTACAGTTTTGCTAAGAAAGTCTGATTTAAAGTTTATGTAACAGAAAATATTCCATTTGAGCAAATAATTTACTGAGAATGTATAATATTTAGCATTCTAATATAATACAATTAAACATCATATATTGATGTGTTCTATCGGCTGAAATATAACAGCATGATAAATGTAAAAACAGAAATGTGATTGATTAAGCGTTACGAAAGAAAAAACCCAAATCACCTTCTAATAAGTTCACAGTATACATGTTTTGTATTAGAATAGCATAGTTTTAGAATTATCAAGTGTCTTTTTCCTATCTGTTAAGAATTATTGATGAGTGAAACGTGCTGATCTCCGTGGCAACACTTTATTTACAAGAAAGCTTTTAAGTCATCTATCATTTATATGTGACTTTGAAGTCTCCTTCAGCGTTTTTTTTTCTCAAGACATCAACACATAAAATAAACATTAACGACAGTAGAATAAATTTTGCGTACGCTATTGGTCAAAAAGATTGTAACAGTTTCTTGACATTAATTTTATTTATTTCAAAATGGAACTTTGTTGTTTTACATGCCACTGTACGTATTTCTATGTGTTTTGAATAAACGGTTGTTGATTGATGTAGGTGTGGTTGTTCGGAACGACATAATAATGTACGGATTTTTAACCTTCGGTTAAAGCTCCATATTATATATCAAATAGCCCCAATTTTATTGTCCGACATCAAAAGGTGTTTCAAATTCAAAATTTTACAGGATATTACCTTTAAAAAAACAGTCTGTGCATTTTAGACAAAATAAGGTGGTTGTTATACAAAATTAAAATCATGTGCACACTCTGTCCCCATTGAAAGTACGGTAGTATATTATGTTGTCAACAAAATACACATAAGGTAAACACTTACCAATAAATGTACTTATTTTGAAAAAGAGACATTAGAAAAGCAATTTTAAATCAAAGTGCTGCAGCACTAAATGCGACGGACATGCAACCGGAGAGACATTAAGGCTTTTTTTAGAAAAAAACAAAACAAAACACAAAATATATAACAGAGAAAATTTGTTCCATACAAGTTCGAGATTTGTAGAGCAATATATTTTGTGTCCCAAACCGATATTATTCAGATTTTCTACTTTCAAGCACTTAAATACAGAATGAAATGTATGCCTAAAAACTCTGGTCAAACTTGTAAATCAGTGTCCTTATCGATTTATTCCGAGAAATGATATGTAAATAGAAAAGAATACTGTCAACGAAATATTTCTAAAATGAAACCATGCAAATAAACTTCAATGCTATTTAGCATTGCTTCGTGTTATATCATAGTGGGCATATAGACAATAATATATAAGTCATTTGTATTTTTATTTCTCTTGGATATGTCTCATTACAAAAGTTTTAGTTAAAATCATCAGCAATTAATAGTGTATTTTTTAGATTTTTTTTATTTACAAGGTAAAGATGTAGAGGCCAGAGCACATCGTTTTTATTTTCATTTAAATGTCACTCAAGCACTACAGTGTTTAGTTGTCCTTTTCAATTTCACACTAAATTCCATTTTCAACTTGTTTGCTTCTTACAATTGTATAGAATTTCTTAAAGTATTGCATGTAATCCACTGGTTTATTACATGTATAATGTGTACTCCCTAATCGCCTGTCCAAAAAATCAGGCCAGGTGAAGCAGAATCTATTTTTAGAATAACGTGACCTAGAAAAATATGTAAACAAACCACAAGAATCGGAAGTAGAACTGATATTATAACTTCCTGACCATGAAAGACTACAGTGGTAAAGTGTTGAAAAACTCTCTTCTTACATGCATTTTCAAAAATAGATATTTATACTAACCATTGTACTGTATCTAATTTATTAATAACTACTGAATATTCAGCTAAACCCGCGGTATGAGTCACGAAAATAGTTCTTCTTTTATTAATGCGCGAGTTATCCTAGAGTCACGAAAAACTTTTGATTTGTTAATAATAATGTTTTGTATAAAGTAGAAATATTTATTTCCTACTAATAATGTCTTGGAACTCAGAGCTTACACCTTTATTGTAGTATAATTTGCTGTCCTACTTTTTCGACAGCGGTTAATCGTTTCGGCAGTAATTTGCATATTGCGCAATAATACTACGGGACTACAACGTTTTTATCAATAATATACGTTCATATTTTAACTTGGATAACTTAATTTGAAATTGAAAAGGCTAAATATGGAAGATTTTAAGATATCCCGACAAAGTATGGGAGTTTTGAAGGATCAAATTCATGTACTATTTCTTGGGCTGTTAATCGGTTTAGGACACTTTGCGCGATTGTAGCCGACGAAATCCCATGTGTAGATGACTTAGCTCTGAACGCGCCTGAGGGCGCGTCCGTCGCAAAAAGAACGTGGCAATTCTGGTACGAACGTGGAAGCAGCTTGGGTTAATTCAATAAAGCCGTTATCCAAAGCAGCTACTTTAAATTATGTTATCGTTTAGAATAAATGAATTAGATTAGAAAACAATTATAATATCCAATAAGATAATAAAAGAACGACTGACTTTTTCTAACAATTTTTACCGTTATTCCTCACAATAAGTTAAATAAAACCATCTATCTTCATGCGGCGTTTATTTCTTCTATTACGCTCGTTGACATTTTTCTTATCGATACTAAAATAGTTCACATTTATTAAAGCAATTAAAAAAAAATATTTGAAAAAAAATGCAAATACATAATCATTAAAAAATTAAATTAAGATTTACATCCAGTTATGAATACATTAATATTATTAAATTATGTTAAATTAAATTATATTATATCATATTATATTGTATTGTGGAACAAATAAAGACACACATTTATGCTATTAAGACACACGAATGTTATGTTATTTACCAGCCTATTACAAAACATTTTTTTTCAAACAGGATTATTGTCATTGTGGTATGTAATAGATCACAGATACTTTTGCAAGATATAACAACTTTTTACTATAATTATGTTTTGAGAGCATAAAAAATCACTGTCTGTCACGAAATCGGCCCAATATTTGTTTTAACAATTTATAAATCTATACAAAACAAAAGTGGTATTCAGTTCATGAACAAAAAAGTTCTCTCTAACTGGGCTATTACTTATTCTTGCCTATATTTCTAGGAAATGAAAACCCAATAAAGCAATTAATAAGATGTAAGAAGTTTTCATACTTGTAAATAAGTCACCGTTTTATTGTTTTTTAATATTCTAATTATTAGACTTATCATTTATTAAGTCAAACAATCACCACAAATTCTGTAAATATTGAATTTAATGGTATAACATTCATGGAATATTAAAGATGTATCAAAGCATGACTGAATAGTAAATTGTTAAGTCTTGAATAAGATAAACATTTGATGAAGCCTTTTAGAGGTAAAATACAAATTAGAATATGTCCCTTTAATCAGACAACAAGGGATAAATATAGTCTTAAATAAACTTTAATTGAATGACATAAATAAACCTAATAATTGACATAAGTAAACTAATTACAAGTCTTCTCTTTTATAATACTAAGATATCACGCTGAGTGTGCTTATTATATAACCAAATTAAATGTTTCCCGATAAGACAATAGAGGATAGTCAACGCTGACATTTTTAAGATGTAAAAGAGTAAAACATCTTAATTCCTATTTATAATCTATTTAAAAAGACCCTTTTAAGTATGCACTATATAAAAGCTATCTGTAAGATATTGTCTGTGTTCACCTGACCAACATTTAAATGTTGGCAAAATGAAGATTGTTATTGTTATGCGCATTGTTATAAATATCTTTATAAAAGAAATCAAAGAAGGTGATAAAGAAAATAAACCAACTTCTGATTCCGTGTTTTCATAACGTTGCATTGACAATAATCTATAATGCATTAAGATTATCCTATGTAAAAAGTGCATTGCGATTTTTTCGTTTAAGTAGTGTCAGGTATTTCCGACTATATTATATTATTAAAGAAAAACTATATTCCGTACAATTATTGTGTTTGAAACCACATTGTGTGGTTTATATAATTACATGTTTGTTATTGCTAATTAACTGTGAACTGCAGACGCTCATTCAGTATAACCTAGCCGTCCGTGCTTTTTTGTCTGCCCTGTCCTGTTTTTATTCGGGCTCTGTTGGGCTCCTTGCCGGTGGTCCTGTGTTGCTGTATCGTGTGGGGGTTACGTTCATTGTACGCCGCCCTGCCTTGTTGATCGTGTTTATTTTTTTTTATTGCAATTATTCGTATATGCCATACATTTCGTTAACGCCGACACTGTTGTTTATTTCTGACACCTTCCGACAATTCTAAATTGTGTTAAAATGTTAAACTACAGTATATAAGATTTTCTTTTGAGACACATTTATCACTGTTATGAATGTAATTGTATAATGAAATTGACTACTACAATTGCATGGTGCATTACCTTCGGATGTTTCTTAAGGAAACTAAATATCAGCCAATATGTCTTGAAACGTGTTAACATTTATCAACTGTTAAGTTATTTGATATAATTTAAATAGTTAATGTGTTATATCTTCCCTGACACTTGGTGCATGTAAGCTTTTAATAAAGATAAACGTCATCAGTTTTTCATCCATCCTGGATAAAGATTTTTTTACATATTCGCCATCAGCATATAACGGCACATCAACTTATTTTGTTTTATAAGAATATCAGGAAGATTCGTCTAGGATACGTTTCCATGATTTATTTACCTTTTGCTCATTATTCTTTTTTTAAATAAAAAACAACTAAACCAAAACAAATTTTCAGAAATTGTGTCGACATGGTGATGTCAAGGTCCCCGAAATTATTAAGTAATTATAGAAATTAGGCTAAAGCTGTTTTTTGCCAGGTGATTAATCCGTTCTGCAAAGAGAAAATGAATGCAATTATGCTATATTTTAATGCAACACGAAAATACTTGAGAACGAAACATACCCTTCAGACATACTTATTTCGATCTTAGTGTCTTGCCAAACGCTCAAAGTCCTTGTAGCATATCAAAAGTTCAATACATAATACTCGATATATCGTTTAATATAGTAAAACTTATTGGAAGAATGCCATTTAACTGTTTTAGCCTAGTTCTTAATATGATATCAAATATCATTTACTTATTTTATATCATAGGTATTTGTTGAAGATCTTTGTTCTCAAAACCTAACGTGAAATATTAAAATAGACATTAAACCATTATCTGCTTCATTGAACTTGACGATTCTAGATTTACATGCCTTTCTCCTTTTTAATCCAAATTGATCATTTCATGTAAAATATCCTGCTTTCGTCAGCAATGCAATTGCCTGCCTAGTCATCAAGGGACATAGGTGTACCTTGTGACATTTCTGGATGTCGTTTTGAAAAGAAAGAAACAAATAAGGCCTTTCCGGGTAATTTACTTTTTGAAAGGCGTTTGGCGTCGATCGTGATCAACGACTTTTTCAGTTCAGAACAAAAGAAATGCTTTATTTAGGATATTACTCTACAAGGATGTGTTCTTCAGCCCGAGTTGAACCGAGTTTTTAACGCCATAAGAATTAATCAAGCATTATAGTAGTTCATGGGATGTTATAACGCAGCTTTCGTTCTTAACACTGCACAAGTCCCGCCAGTGATATTTCCGTGTTTCTTGTTTATACTGACATCTTGATATTACATTATAATAGTATTTTGTCGCTAAATTCATTGAAATATGCTTGGTATTGTAATACTTTAAGATATAATGTTAAAATAATCCCCCACACACAAAATGATAATAAGTTCTAGATAAAAATGCAATTTCTTTTTCTTTTCTTTTTTTCTTTTCTTTCTTTTTTTCATTTAGTGTGTTGGATGACTAATATACAATCTTTTTTTCTATATTTTTGTCGTAGATTGATTAAGAAAAATGTTTATCGGCTATTTAATACCGGTTTGAAGTTTTCATGCGTAGGAATTCACCACGAAGGCCGTAATGTAAAATAGTGTGCCTGCAATATTTTCTTTTGATAGAACTGTCTTGTTATCACCACTGACTTTTAATATAATTACATATCGCGCTATCACGAAAATGGTACACCGGCCTTATATCATGTGACTAACTGATTTGAAAGCATCCTTATGTCAAAGGCCTTAAAATTACCAACGGTTGTGTCTGAAAAATAAAGAAATTTTTTTTCATTCCTGTCGGTTCCGTCCATAAAGATACCTAATGGAAATTATAAAGCTCATATTAAGTCGCAAGGGTGCTGAGTTGGCAAAGAAATCTATTTCTGCCATGTATTTGTTTATCATGTCTGTATTTTTACATTATGTTATATCAAATAACTAACATTAAATCCCACGGGACTCGAAGATGCCATTCATTTGAATTTTTATTTTAATATTTTAAGAATATGGTAATACATTTGTAAGTTGTTTTCCATTTCATAGGCCATATTATTATATCAGACGATTATTTACATTCCATTAAATCCTAAATTACTGCAATAACCAGAAATAATGCATATTTATGTTACAATATAATTGTGCAGACAAATATAAATGCTGCATTGCTTTTTTTCAAACTGAATACTAAGTGCATTGTCTCAGACAAAAGTTTGAAAAAAATTGCCGTGACTTCCTCATGAATAAAGAATTGACGCGAGGTTTCCTTGTTCAAAAACATGCATGTTACTCAAGTCTTTTGTGATGTTGATAGAAACATGCAAGGGACAAATTAAGTGAGGAATGTTGCACTCTTTCCTTATCCGCCATGTACCCAAGTTTGCAATTTTCATGTAATTTTTAGTGAGTTTGATGCTTTCGAGAGATCACCCCTTTTCCAGATTTTAATATTCAGATATCGGCATTTTCTTAAAACAATGGAATACCGAGCTCTGGAAGTTTATTTGCTTAAATTTCCCTTTAGTTTTGGAACCAAAGACGGTGTATAAATGTCTCTCATTCCAGACAATTACACAGTTAACTTGCAGATAAAATGTAATATTTCATAAGTTATGATGTCAGTTTGTTTTGTGATGACATACGTTTAGAGACAGACACAAATTAGACTTTTAGATAATAGTACACGACAAATTGCAGGTATTTAACGTTCATTTGTGAGGGTATGTCAAAGACTTTTACTGTTTTCTGAGCCATAACACGTTTATCGTTTATTATAAAAACATACCTTTTTATACATTTTTGAACAGTTCAATTTTGAATATTTGTGTAAAATTAACTTCTTCTTCTCAGTGCATGAACCCGTGTATGTACGAAACGTTATTTTATTTGAATTAAACTGAGTTTGAAATTTTCACAAAATACTTCATAAAAATTATTCTTCCTTTTTTAACGACCTGAAAATGGGACCGTCAGATAGCGAAAGGTAGTTGACTTTGCTAATGTGATTACACAGCGCCTAACGTATATTCCTATGTGACTTAAAATAAACAAATGACATGTCTTGACATTTCATGACAATACTACATCATGTTGTTCAAACTTCTATTCTTAAGTAATTAAATATCGTTGTTATTTACATTTTTTCAATTTAAACAAGAGGCAAAATGTTTCAGAAAGTAGAATGAACACAATTAACTATGAAAATTAAATCATTTGTATAGATCAATGGCCTTTGTAAATCTATTTTTTCAATGTTTCAATATATTTCGCTTTTGTTTTCAAACGAAAAACAACATTTTCAGATATTGTAACTGAAATATCACACTTTGACAAGTGAAAAAGTTGGGAATTATAATATTGTAGAGCATTGACTGTCTATGACTATACTTCTTGCTTCCAACATTTGTGATTGAGGACCTTCTCCTAAAGAGATTGTGATGTTAGTTACTGCAAAATTGAAAATAATTGGATAGTTTGATTAAGGCAAATGAGGTTTTTCATATTCTGTAATTAAGTGGAATATTGCGTTCTCTTATAGCCTCTTGTTCGTCTCAAGATTTACTTCTAAACAAATCTTAAAAACATACTTATTATGCAACAAACACCGCATAAAGTAAAATAGATTTTTCTTTACTCATATTATTATTTACTCATATCATATAATATGATGAAATGATATGAATATCAAAATGTTAATCTGAACAAAACAAGTATAGAATAAACATAGGTTGACACAGCTATTCACACCAAAAAAAACACATTTTTGGGGCTTGTAAAGGAGTTATATAACCCTGTGGTTTGTTGCTCGGTCAGTAGGTCCTTTTTGTGCTAATGCGTACAATAACTTCTAAACATATAAAGGGATTGTTTTATAACTTATAAAAAGAAACGTTGCGAAAATGAGGAGTGCAGCATTGTAGAATTATAACATGTCATTTTTGTGATAATGTCCCTTTTTAATTTTCTATCGTAGCATAATTTCAAAACTTTTTTATGGATTTACAAAATGGGGATACATGTAGACAATAACAAGTGCAGTGTGGTGGAAGAATTATAATAATTACATTATCTGCTGCCAGTGATATTATTTCCCTTTTAATAACTTTGCTATTTTTTTCTTTTTCAGAGCAGATCTGCATCACTATGAAAGGATTTACTTGAAACATTTATACATGGTGACAATGACAAGTTCAGAATAGAATAAAATAGAACAAAATAACTCGTACTGGACAAGTAACGTCCCTGTCCGGATCATAACTACAAAGAAATATAAATAGCTGGTGTGAAATTTTAAAAGCAGATACAAGTTAATTTGGAGAAGTACAGTTTAAAAAATATATTTCTTTCAGGTACCTTTTTATTATTTCCTTTCTTGTAATTTCTCTTTTTCCTTTACTATACAAGGGGTGGATTTGAAACGTGAAATGTACGAGTAGATTGAAGAAAGTTTAGAAAGGTTCTTGATGAAGGAATTAATACTCTGACTTACTTTTTTATTACTTATCGCTTTACAATTCTCTGAAAAGCACGGATATTGATACAAGGTGGCTAAGACAAGTGCATCACAAAGGAACCTTAACTCTAACTAGTCTTAATTATATATTATCTTCCTTTTTGTGACTTCCTGTAGGTTTCTTGCACAGAGCATATCGCCAAAAATTTAAGGGATGGGCTTTAAATCGATTTTGACATTTTCATATTTTATTGTTGTTTTCACTGCTTCCGTATGATTACATTTATGAAATTTTTAAACATTTAAATAAAGTGACAATGAGAGGTGCATAATGAAAATTAAAAAAAAAACATAACGCTAAATTCTTCCAATTAAATAATCTCCCGATCTTATTGCAAATTTCAACCTAAATTCTAGATGCATGGTCTGATGATTTTATAAATACGTTTAGAAAGCTGACGGAATATTGAATAAGGAAACAATTATCGAAATTATCAAGTCAATCGGATTTGATTTAAAGGTTCCTTGATTAAATTTCTTTGTTTTTTCTCTTTACATGTTAATTATAATTCGTATATAAATGTCACCGACCGCCTAAAAAACTAATTAATGCTTTTGCAGTTTGAAAGGTTCTGAAAAGCCAATTACTTCAATCTAATAAATCTTTATGATTTAAAAATGTCAATACTAGGGGATAACTAAATCCTTCAAGTTATTTTGATTCATTACGCTAAACGCGGAATTTGAATATGCGGTAATTCCCACACAAAAATTTGAAATAAAGCATATTTGTAAATTTTAAGTGAGAGTTTCAGAAGACATAAAATTTCAAAAAAAAAATACTTTTACAAATATTTACATTTCAAGGGAAAATGAACTAGAAATGTGTCCATAGGACACGGGTGCCCCCACACGCCACTGTTCTGTCAATCTTATGACTCTAGGTCAAATATTTTTTGGACAACATGTGCCACAAGTTGAAAACTAAAAATCTTTTACTAAGTAAAGGGCAAGAACTTTACTAATACTGAATAAATCCACAAGCAAACCCCAAGGTGCATAAGTACACATGCTGACCAACATTCTTGTAAACTTTCAGGCCTATATACTTTTTGAGCTATGCATGAACACGTTAAAAATTGCGAATTTATACTACTGTAAGTCAAGGGCAATAACTCTAACAAAACTGAAAAAAAATCCACATGCAAAGTCCCAGGTGCATAGCTTCACGGTGATGTTGATCATTATTCCTGTAATTTAGTCATGTTGATCATTATTCCTGCAAAGTTGGTTGATTCTAACTCGAGCACTCAAGAAACAAATAACAATAAAATAAAACGGTTTTTTTCTAAGTCAAGGGCAATAACTCTACAAATACTGGATAAATCCACAAGCGAAACCCCAGGTGCACAACTACTTTTGCTGAGCAACCTTCCCGTAAGGTTTGATGACTCTATATCAAATCCTTTTTGAGTCACACGTGACACAAGTAAAAAATTGCAAACTTTTTCTAAGTCAAGGGCAATAACTCTAAAAATACTAAATAAATTCAGACGAAAATACCAAGGTGCACAGCTACACATGCTGATCAACATTCCTGTAAAGTTTCATGACTCTATGTCAAATCCTTTTTGAGTTACATGCAACACAAGTTGAAAATTGCAAAATTTTACTAAGTCAAGGGCAAAAACTCTAAATATATATATATAGTAAATAAATCTACACGAAAATACACAGGTGCACAGCTTCACATGCTGATCAACATTACTGTAAAGTTTCATGACTCTATGTCAAATCCTTTTTGAGTTACATGCAACACAAGTTGAAAATTGCAAAATTTTACTAAGTCTAGGGCAATGACTCTACAAATACTAAATATATCCACACAAAAAACCAGGTGCACAACAACACATGCTTTATCAACATTCCTGAAGAGTTTTATGACTCTAGGTCGAATCTTTTTTGAGTTACATGCGACACAAATTGAAAATTGCAAATTTTTACTAAGTCAAGGGCAATAACTCTAAAAATGCTGATTAAATCAACACAAAAATACCCAGACGTACAACTGCACATGCTGATCAACATTCCTGTAAATTTCATGACTATATGTCAAATACTTTTTGAGTTTTGTGCGACACAAAAGAGAACGGACGTTCCAACATTTTGGCTTTAGGGCCTGTTTTCTTTGTTATTTTCTTTGTTTTATCAAGGGCTACTAAACCCTTTGATCACGGAATGACCCTACTGTTCTCTTTTGTTCTCTTTACTGTTATATAGCCCCTAAACCCAAAAAGGTTGCTCGGACGGACGGACGGATGGAAGGACGGACGGACGGACAAGGGTAAATCTAAATGCCCGCCACTAATGTTGGGGCACAAAAATCTTTTATTTTTTCATTTTCTAAAGTTATTTAATCTGGTTGTCTTTCATACATTTACTTGAATGAATCGCGTTGACTGCAATAATGTTGTATTTGAATTACAGATATAAACGTAAGACTTAAATTCTCAGAATATCAGTAAATTTTATCAACATCTCTTTTTTGTCATAAATCAGCAATGCATGGCTTCAACCATATTTATTATTATTTTGAATATTTTTTAACAATTTTGTATGACTCATTCATAAAATGAAACTATTTGCGAGAATTAAAATATATATTGTTTTTTACATGTGCATGAACATGCTTGATGGCATGTTAATTATTCCTACGCCTATCAAAATTTGAATCGTACAAACAGTAATCTCACAAGTTATCTGGCATTTTCAAGACAATGCTTTATATTTGTAGTGTTAAAAAGGGACCATGTTTCTGATTGTGAGATAATTCCCACGCAATATTTGAAACATGACGCTTCCCATGTGATTTATAGTTTACTGACACGTTTCTAAGACAACACACTTCTTAATTAGCCAAGAAAGTATTAAGTCCTGGATTTTTATGTATAGGTTCTTCTGCAAATACAATAAATTGTGTGTTCATCTATGTAATTCTACTTTTATTTGCGAATAGGTTCTCCTATTAAAAGCAACAATCGTCATTTTTTCACAGTCTTATGTAATACTATGGCTGTAACAGCAAAGAATTCCAGTTTTACTCATGCCTCTTTCAAACATTTTTCCTCTAATAAAAATTGTAAACAATCGTGCCTTTATTTTGTTAAGACACTAAATCGATTACAATCAAACAATATGCCATTACAGTAAAATATTCTATGAGATAAAGTGCTTTGTGTACGGTTCGTATGCATATGCTTTATAATAAACTAGTAACCTGCATGTTACTCAAATGTTAATCAAGTAAATTGTTTAAATACAGTTTAAAGAAACTTTTTCAATTAAGGCACTTATTATGATATTATGGTAACATCAACAAAGCAGTAATCTACATACATGTAAGTATTTAAGAGCGACCTCGGTTTCGTCTTTAATTTTAATTTAAAACTAACAGAAAAATAATCTATGTTCATAACATAAGATAGCTGTTTTGAAACTATATTCGCGTGTAAATCTTGATAATTTATTAGTTTTGTTAAAACATTTAACATTCTCTTGCTTTGTTTCAAGTATATTACGTTTTTAAGTGTACATATCTCTATTCGAGATCGTTTTATACGGGCTTGACTATCTGGACTCCTAAGTTCATTAATTGGAAATAAAATTTTCTGAATTGATAGCAAACAGTGCACACTTGGTGGTTTGTGCAAAAGAACATGTTTTTCAATATAATAATTCATGAATACTGTCAATGAATTTAAAGCACCTTACTTTTAAAAAGTGCATTTGATGCTGACAAAAGTATGTATATGAGAAGGGACAATTCTTTATATTTTTGTCAAATAAACTCTAAATCAATTTATGTCCACGCGATAATGTATCACGTAACAGTGTATTATGAGCCAGGTTATGATTAATCAAATCTTTAACATTATTGATACTTTCAAATGATGATGAAATGAAAGCATACGAATTGAACAATATTGACAGAGAAAAGATGGAAATTCCTGATTTTGTAAAAGGATTATTAGCAGAAAACATTTACGATCTAAATTCCTTAAAGTATATTAATTGCCTTTAATATTTTGCCTATAACACTTTCCGTTCATGTCGGTTTCTGATACAGTTTTAATTAACTATTGTGTCATCATCTTTTGACATGTTTGACGCTGTTTGCATCTTACTGTAAAAGAGTTACCCTGGCATTTGTTAGATGATATCTAAAAAGTTGTAAGAATTTTTTCATGTAGTAAAGTTGTACTAAATGTTATGTAGAAAGACTGCTGCCGACAGTATTTATTTTGTGCAATGTATGTAAGTCATTTCAAACCAAGTTAATAGATAAATTTTTCTATATTAACATTAACTTATTACTAACGAGTTTAAACATTAAATTTTCAATTACTACAGTGAAAAGAAACAATTGTCCATGACAAATTTGGCAGAAAGAAATTTTACAATCAAGTAACAAAAGGACTTTTTCAGATGAGGAAGTTATCCAGCAAACTTACGGAGCATCTATGGTTCTACTCCAATGCTTGTATAATGAAGGTCTTTTTCCACCAGTAAATCTTTAAGTTCGACACATTGCCATAAAAGTGTCGCTGTGACATAAAACTCTAAAAAATAAATTTCCTCAAAAATTAAAAATAAACACACAAAAACGATTGCATTACAGATCATTGACTGTCTGTATGTCCAACATTTATGATTGATGATTTCCTCCTAAGGAGATTTTGATGTTAGTTACACCGAATCTTAAGCTGTTAGTGCAATTATGCAATACTTTAGAGCTTAAAGCATTGTTAAAGAAGCAATTATTTTTGTATTACTTGCCTGGTAGATTTTCAATAACACTATATAGAAATGATCAATATTGTATTCTTTTCCAAAACTTTCCCAAATGCCTCCTGTCTGTTGAACAAGATGTCAGCTACAGCTCAAAAAAGAATAAAAGGTTTTTTTATAAAATCTTTTCCTCAATCACCCGACAGATCTTGATGAAACTTTACTGAAATGATAATTTGGCATTCCTTATCAACGTTGCTTCTGCTGAGGGCAGCGAGAGTTAAATAGAAAAATATTTGACCAGCATCTCCTCCTTAACATTTTGGTTGATTTTGATAAAACTATACATGAATAATCCTTAAATGGACCTCTATAGATTTTGCTCTAATGGCTCTGGTTTGCTGAACAAGGTGGCCATCTGTTTTGAAAAGGGCTATAAACCTTTTGTATGGTGGCATATCTCTGCCACCAGGTAACCTGACAACTAACTAGATAATAAAGAGGTTAACTATTTACGTAACTAGTTAACCTCTTAATTGGCTAGTGAGTTATCAGGTAAACTAGTTACGTAACTAGTTATTTTTTTCAATTAATTAAAGATCATAACGGGAAATAAATGAATGTTAGTGCCTACAACTGCCATCCTTATATTATTTAACCAGCTTAATATTAAGTGCTTAACTAGTTACGTATTTGCGTAGCTAGTTAACCACCTCTTAACTAACTACTTAATTAAGAGGTTAACTAGTTACGTTTTTACGTAACTAGTTAACCTCTTAATTAACTAGTTAGTTAAGTGATTAACTAGTTACGTATTAACGTTTTCACGTAACTAAATAATCTCTTAATTAACTAGTTAGTTAAGAGGTTAACTAGTCACGTAAATACGTAACTAGTTAATCTCTTAATTTACAAGTTAGTTAACCTCTTAATTAACTAGTTTGTTATATGGTTATCTGGTGGCAGAAATATGCCACCATATTTTTGAAACTAATGTTTTAATACTAATAGCCTGTTCATGTGTGTCATATATTCAGGTGAGCGATTAAGGGCCATCATGGTCCTTTTGTTTAATGACACTATTACACAAACTGTGTTTACCTATAGTTTGTACAGTTAAAACGCGTCAACTTTCAAAAGATGGTTTTTTACATTTATTCTAATAGAGAGTGTTCCGAATTTATCTGTATAAATATCAAATTTGAGGATAAAATATTTTAGCATATGAAAGAATATACTTAGAATTCTAATAAAATATCATTTGATATTGGTCATGATTCTTTGTATTAAAACTGACTTGTTTAATTTATAACGATTAAGGCATGTGCTATAATAAGACGTAAGAATTATTGTTGCAAAGCATTTTACAGTAGCATTTCAATTATATTCTTTTCTTTCAAGGAACTACACTTAGGGTGTTTTTTGTTGTTTTTTTTGTTTTTGTGTGTGTGTTGTTTTTGGGGGTTGTTGTTGATGTGTGTGTTGGTCTCTTTGTTTTAACGTAACAGGACTAGGCTTATTATTTCAATTTGGTTTATGCCTTGGCCAATAACTTGTATGCGAAATTTCAGATAATTTTGCAGTTTACTCTCTTTTATCCCAGAATTATAATTTTAATTGTGACCAAAACATGAAAAATGTTTAAACCCTCTAATGTCAATTCCGTCTATAATAGGACATCACAAAATACGAATTTCAATCTTATTTCGTGTATTTTTGTTATCATCTTGTGTATTTCCTTTGTGGTTTACGAGTCCCTGTTGATATATATTACAAGAAATTTAAAATCAATGTTTTTAGGCTTTTTGAAACTCATTGGAGTTTCTTTGATCTATGGAGAAAATGTTTAATGCTATTTATTGTTGAGGAGCACACTCATACATTCGTTAACAACATTTGTTGACGAACGACGGTATGTCGTAATCTGTAATCAAATTTGACATTGACGTTTCCCCTAGCCTCTTGTTTGTCTTCAGATTTTCAGTTTTAAAAACATTTTACGACAGTAGAATAATTAAAAAAAACATCGCATGCAGTTTAAATGTTTCTTTATCTTTCTTACGTAAAACAATGTGTTGACGTTAGCACAACATTAATTGATATTGGCTTTTATCCCTAAAATGAATATAATGTTTGTTCATACACTTTTTATAATTGGGTAAGTAATTTTATTACATGCTTTTCGGTGGTTTATAGAAATATATCAGTGATATAAAACTGGTAATTTCACTGTTTCAAACAGTGAAATTACCACTTTGATAATTTCACTGTTTTGAATTTAAGCCCCTCACGTTGTTTCAGTGAAATACCAGCGTGCACAGTACTGGGTACCAACTTAATGACGTGACGTCGTAAATGACGTCACGTTGTATTATTATTTGGCGCGCTTTTCATTCAGTATTAGGTTTAATGTCTTTTTAAAACGTTTCTTTGCATGTAATAAAAAGAAAATTTGTTTAGTTTAGTGTAAGATCGAAATATATTTCACCTTGTGAACACCAAAAGTTCATATTTCACTCGTGGCTGCGCCACTCGTGAAATATACCTTTTGGTGCTCACTCGGTGAAATATATTCCGATCTTACACTGAACTAAACAAATATCCTCTATATAATTGTCAGACAAATGCCCTTTTTAATCAAGAATGCGAGTCAAGGATATGTAAAGATTATATAAAATTAATTCAGTATAATACATTTCGTTTTCATTATAAATAAGAGAAAACAATCAATCATAGAAAAAAACATTCTTTTAGAAAATAATTCGACATGGCATAGGGTGAAGTGTGAAGGTCTGAAAAATTTATCGAAAGCTTTATAGAAAACAGACTCGTATTAATAAAATGTTTATGCCTAGCGATTGATTCTTTCTTATTGTTATCATGTGCATTAGAATATTATAATTCAATACAAAATATTTGAGAGCCAAACATATCTTGCCAGACATAATTATTTCAATTTTTGCGTCTTGACAAAACGCAGAACATACTTGTAGCATATCAAAAGTTTAATATATAATACTGTCGTCTAACAAAGTAACACTAATTTAAAGGCATGCCGTCAAAACTCTCAAACTTTGATATCTCCATCAGTAATGATGTCATTGTTTGGAAAAATAGGTATATTTTGGTCTTATTTCAAAAACTAATTCTGATAATGATACCTAGTATCATTTACTTACTTTTTCATCAATATTGGTTGAAGAAAATTGTTCTCATAAATGTCTTAAAGATGCATTTTTTCCAATAAGACAACACACATTTGTTTGATTTTTTTTCTTCAAGTATTCCAATTAAGGGATTAAAGTTAGTTTTAAATAATTATCTGTTTCTGTCGTTTTGAAAACGTTTATATCAATAATAATGTAAATATTATTTTGTAATGTATGCATTCGTCTGGCAAATAATAAAATAATAAAATCATGTTTTATATTAGGTTGCATTCATGTTAGTTAAAAATGCCTTTATACGGTATGCCACAAACTATGTCAGTATCTCTTATGGCTTGATTTCTTGAAAATATCAAAATCTAAGAAATCAACAAATAAATTGTACCTTAGCCTTATCACAACTTCATCCTTTTAAGAACGTAAGGAAAGCACCATAAACTTTATTTATCTATATTTATAAGATTTCCCGCGTATCTGATTTTTAAAGATGGTATCAAATTAACATAATGACACTTAAAACACGCGTGTAGATATAGGAGACAATGTTTTATAAATCAGACACATTTCTGATAAAGAAAGAGAAGTAAATTGTGACAGGAAATGTCCTACTGCGATTTACAATAAGTAACAGCTGAAGCGTTGTTTAAAGTAACACTTTTGACCTATTGACGTTCTTTTATTGGGCTAAAACGCTAAATGTACTCGATTATGGTTCCGAACAAATAATTGGCATACCATAAACATTGTTTTTAGCAAGAACATACAACAGCTTTGTAACAATTTCGACCTATTTTGATTAAAAGTACTTTGATTTCCAGTACAAATTTATGATTTTATAAGTGGCTCGTACAATGCTGTATTCTTGTATACCAATAAGATTTGTTTTGGGGCTAAATCACTGAAAGTATCCGATTTATGTTCTTGACAACATTATACTTATAACCTCTCATTTAGTAATAACAGTCATTAGGTAAAATCTAAATTGAAATTGAATGATGAATTTAACAATCATAGTACAAATGTATTTATCCTCAATATTTAAAATATGCATTATATGTTGTTAGAATAATGACACCCTCGCGTTGTTTACTTTAAATTTCTATAAAATCTACAGTTTTGCTAAGAAAGTCTGATTTAAAGTTTATGTAACAGAAAATATTCCATTTGAGCAAATAATTTACTGAGAATGTATAATGTTTAGCATTCTATTATAATATAATTAAACATCATATATTGATGTGTTCTATCGGCTGAAATATAACAACATGATAAATGTAAAAACAGAAATGTGATTGATTAAGCGTTACGAAAGAAAAAACCCAAATCACCTTCTAATAAGTTCACAGTATACATGTATTGTATTAGAGTAGCATAGTTTAAGAATTAGCAAGTGTCTTTTTCCTATCTGTTAAGAATTATTGATGAGTGAAACGTGCTGATCTCCGTGGCAACACTTTATTTACAAGAAAGCTTT
The DNA here is from genome assembly GCF_026571515.1 of Ruditapes philippinarum. Taxonomy (NCBI): domain Eukaryota; kingdom Metazoa; phylum Mollusca; class Bivalvia; order Venerida; family Veneridae; genus Ruditapes; species Ruditapes philippinarum. The sequence goes on along the minus strand of NW_026852570.1, from coordinate 58,438 downwards.
TAAGTAATCTATCATTTAGATGTGACTTTGAAGTCTCCTTCAGCTTTTTTTTTCTCAAGACATCAACACACAAAATAAACATAAACGACAGTAGAATAAATTTTGCGTACGCTATTGGTCAAAAAGATTGTAACAGTTTCTTGACATTAATTTTATTTATTTCAAAATGAACTTTGTTGTTTTACATGCCACTGTACGTATTTCTATGTGTTTTGAATAAAAGGTTGTTGATTGATGTAGGTGTGGTTGTTCGGAACGACATAATAATGTAAGGATTTTTAACCTTCGGTTAAAGCTCCATATTATATACCAGATAGCCCCCATTTTATTGTCCGACATCAAAAGGTGTTTCAAATTCACAATTTTACAGGATATTACCTTTAAAAAAACAGTGTGTGCATTTTAGACAAAATAAGGTGGTTGTTATACAAAATTAAAATCATGTGCATACTCTGTCCCCATTGAAAATAGGGTAGTATATTATGTTGTCAACAAAAATACTTATAAGGTATACACTTACCAATTAATGTACTAATTTTGAAAAAGAGACATAAGAAAAGCAATTTCAAAAAAGAACGTGGCAATTTTGGTACGAACATGGAAGCAGCTTGGGTTATTTCAATAGAGCAGTTATCCCAAGCAGCTACTTTAAATAATATTATCGTTTAGAATAAATGAATTAGATTAGAAAACAATAATTATTATAATATCCAATAAGATATTCAAAGAACGACTGACTTTTTAACAATTTTTAACGTTATTTCTCACGATGAGTTAAATAAACCCATCTATCTTCATGCGGCGTTTGTTTCTTCTATTTCGGCCGTTGACAATTTTCTTAGTGATGCTAAAATAGTTCACATTTTATTAGATCAATTAAATGTTCTAGCCTTTGGCCAGTAAAATGAATATTTGAAAAAAAATGCAAATACATAATCATTAAAAATTTAAATTAAGATCTACATGCAATTATGAATACATTAACATCATTAAATTATATTATATTATATCATATTATGTAAAAGCTCATTTACTGAGAACAATTCTTGAAATGTGGTACAAATAAAGACATACGTTTATGCTATAAAGACACACAAATGTTATATTATTTACCAGCCCATTACGAAAAAAATACTTTCAAACAGGATATTTGTCATTGTGGTATTTAATAGATCACAAATACTTTTTTAAGATATAACAACTTTTTACTATAATCATGTTTTGAGAGCATAAAAAATCACTAAGTGTCTGACTCATCAAAATCGGCCCAAATATTTGTTTAAACAATTTGTAAATACATGTATATGAAAAAGAGGTATTCAGTTCATGAACATAAAATGTTCTCTCTAACTAGGCTATTACTTTTCCCAGCCTATATTTCTAGGAAATGACAACCCAATAAAGCAATCAATAAGAAACAAAATAAAAAATTTAATGTTTTATAATATTTTAATTATTAGACTAAACATTTATTAAGTGAAACAATCACCAAAAACTCTATAAATATTGAATTTAATGGTATAAAGTTCATGGATTATCAAAAATATATCAAAACATGACTGAATAGTAAAGTGTTAAGTCTTCAATAGGTAAAACATTTGACGAAGCCTTTTAGAGGCAAAATACAAATTAGAATATGTCCCTTTAATCAGACAACAAGGGATATATATATAAGCCTTAAATAAACTTTAATTGAATGACATAAATAAACCTAATAATTGACATGAATAAACTAATAACAAGTCTACTAAGATATCACGTTGAGTGTGCTTATTATATAACCAAAGAAAATGTTTCCCGATAAGACAATAAATGTCAATGCAGACATTTTTAAGATCTTATAGAGTAAAACATCTTATCTATTTAAAAAGACCCTTTCAAGTATGCACTATATAAAAGCTATCTGTAAATTATTGTCTGCATTCAGTGGATAAACATTTATAGGTGGGCCTCTTCTCTTTGGGTCGCTTGTTCTAAATTGTGTTAAAATGTTAAACAATAGTATTTAGGTTTGGTATTCTTTTGACAACAGATTTAGCACAGTAATAAATGTACTTGTACAATAAAATGGCCTATTAAGTTTGTATGATGCTTTTGCTTCGGCTGTTTCTTAACGAAACTAAATATCAGCCAATATGTCTTGAAACGAGTATACATTTGTTAAGTGTATCCCTCCCCTGACACTTGGTGCAAATAAGCTATTTATCAAGATCAACCTTATCAGTTTTTCATCCATCCTGGACAAAGTAATTTTTTTGACATATTGACCATCAGCATATAACGGCACATCAACTTTAGAATCTGAGAAAGATTCGTCTAGGATACATTTCCTTGATTTATTTACCTTTTCGTACTCTTTATTCTTTTTATTAATAAAAAAACAACCAAACCAAAACAAATTTTCAGAAAATTGATTCGACATGGCGATGATAAGGTCTGCAAAATTATCAAGGAATTATAGGAATTAGACGTCTTCAGCCGTTTATGACAGGTGATTAATCCGTTCTGCAAAGAGAAAATGAATGCAATTATGCTATATTGTAATACAATACGAAAATACTTGAAAACGAAACATATCATTCTTATTTCGATCTTAGTGCCTCGCCAAACGCTGAAAGTCATTGAAGCATATCAAAAAGTTAATACATAATACTTGGTTTATCACTTAATATAGTTAAACTTATTGGTGGAAATGCCGTTTAACTGTTTTAGTCGAGTTCTTAAAATTATCTCAAATATCATTTACTTATTTTATATCAAAGATATTTGTTAAAGATCTTTGATCTCAAAAGCTACCGTAAAATATCAAAATAGGCATTAAACCATTATCTGTTCCATTGAAACTGACGATACTAGATGTATATGACTTTCTCCTTTTTAATCCAGATTGATCATTTCAAGTAAAGTATCCTGCTTTCGTCAGCGATGCAATTTTCTGCCCGGTTATCAAGGGACAAGGATGTACTCGTACCTTGTAAACTTTCTAGAGGTCGTTTTGTAAAGAAAAAAAACAAGCTCATTTCAGGTATTTCTAACTTACTTTATGAAAGGTGTTTGGCGTTGATCGTGATCAAAATCTTTTCCAGTTCAGAACAAAGCTTATCCTTTTTTAAAGATAGTAGTTTGCTCAGCCCGAGGTAAACCGATTTTTAAACGCCATAAGAATAAATCTATCATTAAAGTAGTTCTTGGGATGTTAACGTTAACGCAGTTTTCCTTCTTAACACTGCACAAGACCCGCAATGGTGTATAGTTGCTTTGTTGTATAACCGGCGGATATTTCCGAGTTTCATGACTCTTATCAAATTTTAATTGTATTCCTGCCGCTAAATTTTTTGAAATTTGTCTTGTATTGTAATACTTTAAGATACAATGTAAAAAGAATCCCCCTCAAAAAACATACATGTTTTTCCAGTTGAAAATGCATTTTCCGTTTTTTTTTTTCAATAATTTATTTTGTTTTTGGATGATTCATATAATTTTTAAAAAAATTTTTTTAATATTTTTTCAAAATTTTTGTTGAGGTTGGATTAAGAAGTAATATGGTTTTTAGCGGTGTTTATTGGCTATTTGATACCAGTTTGCAGTTTCATGCCAAGGAATTCACCATGAAGGCCGTAATGTAAAATAACTCGTCTGTAATATTTTCATAGTGATTTTTGTTATCACCACGGACTTAAATCATATGTCTTATATCATTTGGCTTACTGATATGTCAAGCAAGCATCCTAATGACAAATGCCTAAACTTGCCAACGGTTGTTTCTAAAACAAATATAGGAAACAATTTTCATTACTGTCGGCTCCGTCCCGAGAGATGATAAATAGAAATTTATAGCTCATATTAAGTCACAAAGGTGCTGAGTAGGCAAGAAACCTAATTCTTTGTTGCATTTGTTTATTATGTCTGTTTTTACATTATGTTATATCATATAACTAACATTATTTCCCACGCGACACGAAAATGTCATTCATGCGAATTTTGATTTTAATATTTTAAGAATATGGTAAAACTTGTGTAAGTTGTTTTCCATTTCATAGGCCATATAATTATATCAGACGGCTAGTTACATTCCATTACATCCTAAATTACTGCAATAACCAGGAATAATGCATGTTTATCTTACAATTTAAATGTGCAGACAAATATAAATGCTGCATTGCAAGTTTTATTTTTAATTGAATACTAAATGCATTGTCTCAGACAAAAGTTTGAAAATAATTATTTGCCAGCATGACTTCCTCACGAATAAAAAATTGACGCGAGGTTTCCTTGTTCACAAAATGCATGTTACACAATTCTTTTGTGATGTTGTTATGTAAATGTAAGAGGCAAATTAAGTGAGGGATGTTGCACTCTTTCATTATCAGTCATGTACAGACTCAATCTGTGATTACACAGCGCCTTACGTATATTCCTATGTGACTTAAAATAAATAAATGACATGTCTTGACATTTCATGACTATACTACATCATGTTGTTGAGGCTTTTATTCTTAAGTAATTAAATATCGTTGTTATTTACATTTTTCAATTAAAACAAGAGGCAAAATGTTTCAGAAAAAAATAATAATGAACACAATTAACTATGAAATTTTAATCATTAGTATAGATCAATGGCCTTTGTAAATCTATTTTTTAATGTTTCAATATATTTCGCTTTTGTTTTCAAACGTAAACAACATTTTCAGATATTGTTACTGAAATATCTTGACAAGTGAAAAAGTTAGGAATTATAATACTGTAGAGCATTGACTGTCTGTGACTATACTTCTTGCTTCCAACATTTGTGATTGAGGACCTTCTCCTAAAGAGATTTTGATGTTTGTTACTGCAAACTTGAAAATAATTGTGCAATACTTTTGTGCTTAAGTAATTTAATAGACATCATTAGTTCGTTTTACTGGCCTGGGATAGTTTGATTAAAGCAATAGAGGTATTTCATATTCTGTAATTAAATGGAATATTGCGTTCTCCTAAAGCCTCTTGTTCATCTCAAGATTTACTTCACAACAAGTCTTAAAAACATACGTATTATGCACCAAACACCGCATGAAGTGAAATAGGTTGTTCTTTACTCATATCATTATTTACTCGTATCATATAATATGATAAATGATATGAATGTCCATTTTGTGATAATGTCCCTTTTTAATTTTCTTTCGTAGCATAATTTCAAAACTTTTTAATGGATTTATAAAATAGAGATACATGTAGACTATAACAAGTGCAGTGTGATGGAAGAATTATAATAATTACATTATCTGCTGCCATTGATATTATTTCCCTTTTGATAACTTTGCATATTTTTTCTTTTCTAGAGCAGATCTGCATCACTATGAAAGGATTGACTTGAAACATTTATACATGGTGACAATGACAAGTTCAGAATAGAATAAAATAGAACAAAATAAATCTTACTGGACAAATAAGAAATATAAATAGGAGGCGTGAAATTTTAAAAGCAGATACAAGTTAATTGGGAGAAGTACAGTTTAAAAAATATATATTTCTTTCAGGGACCTTTTTATTATTTCCTGTCTTGTAATTTCTTTTTTTCCTTTACTATACAAGGGATGGATTTGAAACGTGAAATGTACGAGTAGATAGAAGAAGTTTTAGAAAGGTTCTTGATGAAGGAATTAATACTCTTACTTTTTTATTACTTATCGCTTTACAATTCTTTGAAAAGCACGGATATAGATACAAGGTGGGTAAGAAAAGTGCATCGCAAAGGAAACTTAACTCTAAATGGTCTTAATTATATATTATCTCCCCTTTTGAGATTTCCTGTAGGTTCCTTGCACAGAGCATATCTCCAAAAATTTAAGGAATGCACTTCAAATCGATTTTGACATTTTCATATTTTATTGTTGTTTTCATTGCTTCAGTTTGATTAATGTTTTTGAATTTTTTAGACATTAAAATAAAGTGCCAATGAAAAGTGAATAATGAATAAAAAAAACATAACGTTAAATTATCCCAAGTTTATAACCTCCCGCTCTTATTGCAAATTTCAACTTAAAATCTAGATGCATGGTCTGATGTTTTCATAAATACGTTTAGAAAGCTGACGGAATATAAGATGAGGAAACAATTATCAAAATTTTCATGTCAATGGGATTTGATTTAAAGGTTCCCTGATTAAATTTCTTTGTTTTTTCTCTACACATGCTTATTATCATCCGTATATAAATGTCATCGACCGCCTCAGATACTAATTAATGGTTGTGCAGTTTTAAAGGTTCTGAAAAGCCAATTTTTTCTAATATAAATCTTTACGATTTAAAAATGTCATTACTATGGGATTACTAAATATTTAGTTATTCTAATTCATGCAAAACGTGGGGTTTGAATGTGCGGTAAGTCCCACGCAAAATTTGAAATATAGCATTTCCCAACTTTGCTTCCTCGTGGGATTAATAGTTTTTTTGAAAGTTTTAAGACTAAACTGGGTTGATAAGCCAAAGGCAGTATTAGTCTGTGAGTTTTTTATGTATATATGTTTTGAACGAAAACAGATTTTTTTCTGTTTTAGCTCATTGTGATTCTGTTTAGCTGGAGCATATGCGACAACGATGATTTCCTTAATTGACAATAACTTGTTTTCAGTATTTGACTATATTGTAAGATGAGTATAACATATATTGCATATAATCTTCCCTGTATATCTTTGAATTTGTTTTGCTTGGAAGCTATGAGAACATATCAGCTTCTTTTTTATAATCAAGACAAAAAAAAACTTAACTGGCAACAAATCAGAATGAATTCTATTTAAGACCGACCAAGACCCCTTTACTTACAATCTTCTCATCTTTTTGTGTTTTTTAGAACTGATCATATGATAATCAATGTTTTGTATATATTACATAGCTGTTTAGGAACAATAAACACGTAAGAATTTTGATGTATTATAACTTTCTGTTACGACAGATAACATGATACTGCTTTTTTCAAGTTATATACGACCTTCAGTGTATATATCTTTATGCAAGATCTTTCTGAAATTTTCATTCAGAATTTGATTTATTATATGATTTTCAGTGTTTGTTAATGTGTGACCTTAAGGTTTTCGTGTCAGATAAGTATGTTTACATAAGTGTGATTTGTATGTTTTTTATTGAAATTGAATATATATAATTTTTTTCCACAATAAATGTAATAAATGGAGGTTAGAGTTTCTGAAGACATAAAATGTCTTTAAGTTTACTTTTACATAACTAACATGTTTTACTCAAAATGGAAAATTAATAAACAATTTATTCTTTTCAAAAGTATTTCTTCGATGCTGAAGATGTATATCATATTTTTTTTATAATGCATGACATTAAATTGTATTCATACATGTATAGTTTACTGTAAATCTAATAATGTCAAGGCAGATATCATTAATTTTCTTTATCTGAAAACTGTGTAAATGTATCTAATTATTTGACATTTAACTTTTGAGTCCTCTGCTCTCAACAATAACTTATTCCTTCCCATTCTGACAGCATCCCAGAAGTCTTAACAGGACATTGAACACAAACCATAAATAATCTCGCATTATGGCTAATACGTAGTTGTTGACATACACAATTAAGAGGACATAAATGTGATATATTTACAATTTTGAAGGAAGCTCTCGATAAAAGATAAGGATTTTGATTAAATCTATAAAGAATTATCATTTATGGAACGTAACATAGCACCGCGAAACATCAAAGGGGAGCGGAGAAGGTAGAGAAGAAATAGTGGCAAAATGCTTGAAAACTGTACACATTTGATATAATAAACGTGTTTGTATGTTATTGATAATTATCAACATCTCATCATTTTATCAGACATCAGCATTGCAAGGCTTCAACCATATAAATTGTAACTTACCTGCATTTTTGAGGATAACTGTTCAAAATACAATAAATGCTGACAAAATATTTTTTTCTATTTAATGTACGGAAATATTTTCATGAGATCAATTTTACTTTAATGTTAAAAACGAAAGTAAGTTTAAGTCCTCGACATTTCTGTTCTTTTTTAAATTATGATCTTTAAAGTGACATCCGACGATATGTGATATTTAAACGTTTCTGCTATCATTTTGATACTTTTCGTTTGTGTGAGCAAAACAAGTATGTGACTCTAAAGGCACTTTTATGTTTTTTTACAGGGTGTCTCCAGCAAAATGACCCCTAGTTTTGACATGTTATTCTGCAAAATGTTTTAACTCTTGCATTAACGCTTTTAAAAACATGTCTTAGTTCCACATATATGTGTCAAGTTGCATTTACACTGATATTTCACAGATGTATAAACTTTTTGTATCTTGCATTGGCGTCATGATATATCATTCTTGAAACCTTGATTGAGAAATAATTTCCTGCTTTGGTAATAACAAAAGATTGCATTTGGCAGATCATTGTACGTTTCCACAAATTGTAATTTAATACTATCCTTTCTATATTTGATTTTCAATAACAAAAATAACGAATATGTTTCGATTTATTTGCTAGCGAAATCAAGTATTAAAAGCATTTACTGATAGTTTTAGGTGATAGATGATCCAAAATTGGTCTAAATATATTTATTTCTTGTGATATAATTTACTGAAAACTTTTGAGTAAAAACTGTTACTCACTGGAAATATATATTTATTCTGTAATTACTTACGTTCATGTCTTGATCAATATACTCGATATAAATTTCTAAAGCTGCATTCGTAAGAAGAATGCATAATGACAAAATGTCATATTCATAATACAATACCTTATTTACATGCAAAATATAACCGAAATAAGATACAAATGATTTTTACACACAACATCGCAAACAGATTTTAACATATTCTTCTCCAAATACAATTTTGTACTCGAATTCTGTGTTTACATATAATTATACATATGCGAAATGTGTTTGATTGTTTATATAGTCCACTAGTATTGTTGTATAACTTTCAAAGTTTGTTACGTCATAAAGCGTTAAACGTTCACCACCTTTGCTGTTGAGTACGTCAATATCAGTATGTATTGTATAGTTTCAAAGTGTATAGTTTACACATAATTGAAATTGATTCCTGCCATTACCTAATTGAAACACAACTTCTTGTCAGGACGTTGGACATCAGTGAGCAAAATGTTCTTCTGCTTAGATTGAAATCATTTTATGGGAAAAGTGAAATATATATTTGCATAAGATTGGGTTATTTTTGTTAATGAAGATTTGAAGCCTGAGGGTATTATTGTTGGGGCTGTGTTTTTTCAAAGTCACCGTTATATGATGATTTTGTATCATAATAATAATTGAATGCATGTTTTTTATAGATAAAACATCTAATATAAAGCAGTAAGTATATTTATTACACGCTTTTCTTCAGGAAATTGAAGTTTGATAATCTCCTTCTGAAATCTTGAATATTTTTATGTACTTTTTGAAGGACGGTAGATTGTGTCATCCGCACTAGAGACAAAAGTCTTAATTAAATGCATGATATTATCATTCCTATCAATTCTTTTCAGAAATGCTACTTTAAAAAAACATAATTTTTATTAAAGAAAATTGAAAGTAAAAAACAATAAATTTACATTCATTTAGAGATTGTCTTTTTACAAAATAAATAATTCAGAAATAATAGTTCATGTTAGAAAAAAATATTTTCTCACGGAGCCATGAAGCTGTATGAAAGACTGAACTATTGTTCTGTCTTCTTTTGGTACTAAATGTCCGTACAGAGAAGAATAAGAGAAAAACATGCTCTAGAAAAGATGATGTAGAAGTGAGTCAAAGGCAGAATTGCTCTTTCCTACATCATTAAATAAGAGTTAAAGACATTATTGTTTGTTGTTTTTAATAGATTATGCAGAGAAAAAATGTAGTTAAAGAAATAATATAATTGCAAAACGTAGCTTCAATGCATTTTTATTCTATTTTTTTATTCCTCAGATGTCTTTTGTTTTGAAATTTTATCTAGAAGACAAACTATTGTAATAGGTTAACAACCATTATAATGATATATGCCATATTATATTACTGTTTTGATCATGTAAAGACCATTTGTGCTAAGGTCATATGAACTTGTTTCGTTGATGTTCATACCAAACAAATAAACAAATATTGAACAGTTTACCTCATACAAAATCACAGTTATAAGAAAAGTCGATTAATTTAGTCCATAATGAAAGTAATGCTATTTTAGGATGATAGAAATTTCAGCGGAACAATGCAACATTCTTTTAAAAAAGCACAATTTTATTCATATGTTTTCAATTATAATAATGAATATTCTTTTCCTTTTTTAAGTTTGTTCTCATTTATGTCTTAACTATTTTTAAACACTGAAAATGTGTTTTACAACGATCTGCTAAAGGTTTTGGTCATTTGTGATGTTTGCCGTTAGATATTTTATATATTTTATGAATAGTTCAGATAGCTGCCTTAGTACTAAAAAAGCAAACAAATACAAACTAAAATAATTTAAAATCACTTTAAGTCAATATTTAACTTAAAGGTTGTATGTGGTTAGAACTTGTTTGTTTCTTCTCTATATATGCTAATTATCATCCGCATAAAAGTAATCGAAAAACTAAGAAGCTAATGAACGTGAAGTGTTGTTTTAAATGTTCTTAAAGGTTAATTATTGTCTTATAATTATTTACAACTTAAATGACATGGCAAGGAAATTTCTATCAATCTTTTAAAACTATTTAATTCATGACGCAAATCTTAAGTGACGCGTAGTATTATAAGGGGATCATGTTTCTGATTGTGCGATAATTCCCACGCAGTATTTTGAACATAACGTTTCCAATGTTATTTATAGTTTACTGACACGTTTTTAAGACAACAAACTTTGTTTACCCATATGTTTGATTGTATTCCACACGGAACCCTAAAAAAATTATTCCTGATAAAGACAAAAACTTTTAGAACGTAAGTAAGTCATATTATGCATAGATTTTAACTTAAATCAAGTTTCGAATCACGTTTTGATTTTTGCATAAATCTCAAGAATGAAAAGGTTTGTTTATCTGTGTATTGAAATAAATCTATTTTTACTTGCAAATACAATCCCCGGTTAATAAAAACAAACATCATCGTTTAAATCATATGTGATTCTATTTCTGTGACAGCAAAGAAGTCCAGTTTTACTCATGTCTCTTCCAAACATTTTTTCTTCCAATAAAAATTATGAACAATAGTGCCACTTATTTGGTTTATTCCCTAAAGCGATAACAATCAAACAAGAATTATTATATTAAAATATATTAAGGAATAAAATGGTTTGTGTACGGTCCATATGCTTTATAATAATGCTACTAACGTACATGCTACTCAAACGTGATGCTTCATTTTAAATGCTTTCAGTATATGACAGATAGATAGATTTCAGTTACTCGTCCATGCGTATCTTTTCAATATTAAAATTTAACAAATTAACATAATGGAAACAATAAAAAAACAAATTATTTAAATACAGTAACTTTTTTCTAATTGAGACACTTAATATGACGTAATGGTAACATCTACAAAGCAGCAATCTAATTACATGTAAATACTTAAGAACGACAAAGACATAAAATCGGTTTCGTCTATAACTTTATAACTTTAGAACGAACGGAATGAGATTCAATGCCCATTATATAAAATAGTTGTTAAGGAACTATTTTCGCGTGTGAATTTGATGAATTATTAGTTTCGTTTCAAATATTTAACATTCTCTTGCTTTGTTTTAAGTATAATTATACTTTAAGTTTATAATTATGTCCCTACCAATGATCATTTTATATAGTGTTATATTTCATTTAAAGTATGATATCATTATCTATGTTTTTGTGGAACATAAAAGGTTTCTTGTCAAATAAATATATTTAAACTATCTAGTATTGTGCATTTGTATGCTTTCGCTGTAAAGAGAATAAGTTAAAACATTAGTTAAGAAAATTTATGTATCTTAGTCGATATGTCTCATTATCATTTTTCATTGGAATAGGTTTGAGAATATAGTTCAGATTTCATGAACATATTTATTTTGGAGTCATTTTAATACGATGTGAATTTGAAGTCTTATTCAGCCGCTTATCTTTACACCAGTCTGTAGCACATTGAAAAGCAGATAAAGCAGGAAATGGTGTTTACTGTTAACATTCTGAAAGGTATACTCTGAAAAACAGATGTACAAACCTTTAGTAAATAAATATTTTGCTTGATTTGGGTCATGAACTGGTTAATTTGCAAGATGTTTTGTTTTATATCCAAGTAAGTTGAAAAAGGCGTGTTGATTTAAGAATGCTTTTTATCCTCTTCTTTTTTGTTGTTGTCGTTGTAGCTGCTGCTGCTGTTGTTGTTGTTGTTGTTTTTGATTAAACAATAATGTAAGATTATTTTACATTCGGTCAAGATTTTTGTTTTTTATACTGAAGAGATACTTGTAACCATCCGAAGGCGAAATTAGTTTCAATCATGAACCTTATAATTGAGAGTCATCTAAATATCATTTTATGGACACAAACAAATTTTTGACATTCATTGTTAAACTAACACAAAAACATTAGAATCTGGTACAGATTTATTTATGGTATGGAAAATGATAGACTATGTGTTTATCGCTTGATTTTGTAAACAAAGCATTTATCACATTAAAGATTCAAGAAACAATATGTCTGCATGCGGCGTATGTTGATTCAATCTCGGTCGTTGACATTTCTGTGGTGATTGATGCAGATCCTTTAAAAGTCTTAAGGATAAAACATGTATTAAAGGACACCGCTTTTCAACTCCAGTTGCGGATGTCTGCATAATATTTGCTGATTGTTTCTTTATTTAGCGCTTTATAATATTTACCAACTGTATAAGCTATTCATACAACATCCTTTGATATAGGTGCACTAATGATAATATTTTCTTGAACATAATAATCATTTACGTCCTATTAGCGTCGTAAACTGACAGTGAATGGCATTAGGACAAAATTTTATAAATCTTCCTTTCTCGTTAAAATGAACGTTCACCATTTTTTGAACGTGATAATTTCCATGAAGCTTTATTCTGATCACAAATGACGCATTAATAAATGTTTATTTAAATGATGAAGTAACTTTTTAGACATGACTACTGTAACATTCACAGCGCCGGATAACTAACTTTTTATTTATAGAATCATGGAAATATGATTTGTTTTTATCATTAAAAGCGTAAATGTATCTGACACAGATTGCTTGACATTTAACTCTTGTCAGATCAGTTGACTTTGAAAAAAAGTTGTTGTGTTGATTCCTTAGCACTCAACAATAACTTATTCGTTCCAATTTTTACAGCATCCCCTTATTGGATACAGAAGTCTAATCAGGACATTGAACCTCTAGTTTGCAAGCATACCATTAATAATCTCGGATAATTGTTAATGCGTAGTTGTTGATATATCATTTTGATTGACATAATGTCGTGTTATTTACACCTATAAGGAAAACGTAGAAAAGACTTTCGGTAAAGGTAATTGTAAGCTGTACATATTTCAGCCAAAAATAAGTGCTAGTATGTAAATGATATTTATCTTATTAATCAGAAAACAGCAATGCATTGCTTCCTTGAATCCTTGCCGGTGGTCGTGTGTTGATGGTTATTGCTGCAGATGAGTTCATTGAATGCCACTCTTCCTTGTTGATATTGTTTTTTTATATTTCAACCAATAATTGTTTTAAATAATGTTTAGCTATTGGTATGACTCAGCCGTTAAATAACATTCTTTATTATATAATCTATAAATAGCTTTGAAATGCCTTTCCCTGATTGGCTAACAAGCAACTTTTTGTAAAAAATAACAGGTCAATATCAGAGTATATTCACTGTTTTTTCCCCTAAAAATAGATTTTCACAGTATATTCACCGGTTATTCTTCTAAGATAAATATTTTCTGGAAATCCCTAAAAGACCCGAGACTTTGACGTGACGAAACGCCAAGTTTGTTGTTATTATTCTGAAAAAAACGTTGAGTTGGGTGTACATCGGAGTCAAATTAGTCTATTCTATTCGGCTATCGCCTCGGTCAATATTAATTTTTTCAGTACATATCACATCATATTCAACAGCTAAAAAGTCCATATTGGTATAATATATTCTTTCCATTTTCATAATTAAACACCATTTTAAATTGCATCTTTCCTGCTATGACGACATGTAACTTATTCCAATGTATAACTTTTTGTCTATCAAAATTTAAATCGTACCAAACAATCATCGGCCATTTTTAAAACAATACTATTTATTTGGGTATTTAACAATTAACTTTCTAAATTGCGTAAACAAATCTGCCTATCTGGACTCCATCGTTCATCATTTTCTGACTTGATAGCAATCAGTACAGATCTTGTGGTTTGTGCACAAGTTATTTAATAAAATAGTTTATGAATACTGCCAATGAATTTAAAGAACAATTTTAAAGCAAAGTGCAATCGAAACTGACAAACGTATGTATATGAGAAGGCACAATTCTTTATATATATTTTTGTCAAATAAAGTTTATAAAACATTCATTCGACGAGCATCGTAGAAAGATATTAGTCTTCAATGCTAAAATAAATTCTTTTAGTTTTGTAAAATATATGGAATTAAATTGCCTTTATCCATGTGTAGTTTACTGTAAAATCGTATCAAATCGAGGCAGAGATTTCTATGAATACGATTAACTTAATTAATACATTTTGTGAAAATATATACTTTATCTATATACCGATAATTGTTATCAGGCAAAGAATTACAAACTCAAAAGACTCCTTTCCTCCAAATGCACCTACTAATTAAAACTAACAGAATGTCATTGTTCAAGAGCGATCTAACGTCTGTCCTATTTGCTGAGTAATATTTTCTTTACAAGAAGGTTTTTAACTTAGTTTTGAGTTATCTTATTCACTTTTATTATGGTATGGCTTCAGCTTGTTTTCTCCAGTCTGTAGCACACAATGACAGAATGAAGCAAGACAGGTGTTTACTGTTAACATTCTGAAAGATCTGTTCTGAAAACAGATGTTCAAACCTTTGGAAAATTAATATTTCATTTGTTTTCAGTCATAAACTGGTACAACTAAAAGATGTTATTTAGTTGTCTTATACCCAGGAAAAGGCCTGTTGATTCAGGAACGAGTTTTTTCTTTTTTTGTTGTTGCTGTTTTTGTTGTTGTTGTTGTTTTGGTGTAGGTAGTGATTGTTGTTTTGATTAACCCATTACGCGATATACACTCCTTTTAACGCCTTTTTTACCCTCTCCCCTTTTTGTTGTCTCAAATGGTGAAAAAAATGCCTTATTTAGGCCCCCATCACTTGTTTTTGTTTGAGGAATGTTGTTTAAAAAGTGACCCCAACCAAAAGATATATCAGGGGGTTGCCAGAAGGGGTATGTGCCCCCTTCTGTTTGGGGGATTCGAAGGGGGCGGCAGTACCCCTCATCGCAAAGAAAATTTTGGACGTGTGAGTGGCTAAAAATAACCCCAGATCAATCATAAGGTAACGTGTTACCAACGCTGAAAAGCATTTGACTCTATCTTAATCCATTGAGAAGTTACAGCACTTTGAAATCAATTTTGATGGAACAAATCAACGCAAAGTAGTGATTTTTGGCAATTTTGAGATGTCCCCTCGGTGCCATGGTAACATGAAATTTAAGCCTGAGCATGTTGTTGCAAAGGCAATGGTCCAGTCAACATTTGTGCCAAGTTTGATTATTATTGAAGCAGTTTTATAGTTAAATAGCAATTTGAACTTGTAACGAGAGACTTTTTCAATGAAACACTCATTTTTCGAAGTAATGGGTTAAACAAGTATGTACTAAGATTATTTAACATTCGGTCAGAATTTTTGAACTTTATACAAAAAAATCCTTTCATCGTCCGAAGGCGACAGAAGTTCAAATTTAACATCATAATTCAGTTTTGACTTATCTATTGTTACGAACACAAACACATTTTTTTATAGTTATACTTACCCCAAAATATAAGAATCTCGGAATTATTCATTTATGGAAATTATAAGTTTGACTGTTTGTTGCTCCTTGCTCGCTACTTGCCTGCATGTTTTGGTAAACAAAGCATTTATCACATTCAAGATTCAAAATGCAATCTGTCTACATGCAGCTTTTGTTGATTCAATCTCGGTCGTTCACATTTCTGTGGTGATTGATGCAGATCCTAAAACAATCTTACGACCTTCAGTGTATATATCTTTATGCAAGATCTTTTTGAATTTTTCATTCAGAATTTGATTTATTATATGATTTTCAATGTTTGTTAATGTGTGACCTTAAGGTTTTCGTGCCAGATAAGTATGTTTACATAAGTGTTATTTGTATGTTTTTGATTGAAATTGAATATATATAATTTTCTTCCACAAAATCATTTCCATCTGTAATGAATGGAGGTTAGAGTTTCTGAAGACATAAAATGTCTTTAAGTTTACTTTTACATAACTAACATGTTTTACTCAAAATGGAAAATTAATAAACAATTTATTCTTTTCAAAAGCATTTCTTCGATGCTGAAGATGTAATTCATATTTTTTTATAATACATGACATTAAATTGTATTCATACATGTATAGTTTACTGTAAATCTAATAATGTCAAGGCAGATATCATTAATTTTCTTTATCTGAAAACTGTGTAAATGTATCTGATTATTTGACATTTAACTTTTGAGTCCTCTGCTCTCAACAATAACTTATTCGTTCCCATTCTGACAGCATCTCAGAAGTCTTAACAGGACATTGAACGCAAACCATAAATAATCTCGCATTATGGCTAATACGTAGTTGTTGACATACACAATTAAGAGGACATAAATGTGATATATTTACAATTTTGAAGGAAACTCTCGATAAAAGATAAGGATTTTGGTTGAGGAAGGTAAAGAAGAAATAGTGGCAAAATGCTTGAAAACTGTACACATTTGATAGAATAAACATGTTTGTATGTTATTGATAATCATCAACACCTCATCATTTTGTCAGAAATCAGCATTGCAAGGCTTCAACCATATAAATTGTAACTTACCTGCTATGTAGGCATATGAAGCATCTTTTAGGATAAGTGTTCAAAATGCAATAAATGTTAACAAAATTTTTTTTAATTTAATGTACAGAAATATTTTCATGAGATCAATTTTAATTTAATGTTAAAAACGAAAGTTTAAGTCCGCAACAATTCTGTTCTTTTTTAAATTATGTAATCTTTAAAGGGACATCCGACGATATGTGATATTTAAACTTTTCTGCTATCATTTAGAGCAAATGTGTGAGCAAAACAAGTTCGTGACTCTAAAGTCACTTTTATGTTTTTATACAGGGTGTCTCCAGCAAAATGACCCCTAGTTTTGACATGTTATTCTGCAAAATGTTTTAACTCTTGCATTAACGCTTTTAAAAACATGTCTTAGTTCCACATATATGTGTCAAGTTGCATTTACACTGATATTTCACAGATGTATAAACTTTTTGTATCTTGCATTGGCGTCATGATATATCATTCTTGAAACCTTGATTGAGAAATAATTTCCTGCTTTGGTAATAACAAAAGATTGCATTTGGCAGATCATTGTACGTTTCCACAAATTGTAATACTATCCTTTCTATATTTGATTTTCAATAACAAAAATAACGTAACTATATGTTTCGATTTATTTGCTCGCGAAATCAAGTACAGTCGACATTGTATTAAGAGACCACTCAAGGGACTGCCAAAAAGTTGTCTCTTAATAAAGTGGTCTCTCAATAGAATTCTGGAAAATTCAAGACTTTTTTTATTACAAGTCATTGATATAAATATAATAACATCTTTTTATAAAAACAAAAACTGTCAAAATATTTCAGCAGATAATTTAGATATTAATGTTAAAACGAATTAGCCAATTGTTTTTAATTAATTTTAATTTAAAGGACGTACAATTAAACTTTTGATCATATGACCATGAAAAAATATTTGCTCTAGTCTTTTTGCTTGTTACATTCAAAACCTACTTATTACATTTATCTGAAAATGTTCCTGCATTAGACGCTTGAAACTTGTTTGTCCAGCTTGGCCGTTCAATAGCATTACTGTATTAACAACTTAATTTTGTAGCATTTGGGCGTCATTTAGTCCTTCTTGAGCCGCGATTAAAAAATCTCTTTTAATGAAATAAATTATTGTAAAAATCATCGGAGGGAATTTTATTCCGGTCTACATGATTAATAAAAAAATCGTTAATATAGTGGTACGATTAATTGCCGACATCGTATTTAAAGCAAGAAGAATTGTTACTGATATTTTGAGGTGATAGATGATCCAAAATTGGTCTAATTATATTTATTTCTTGTGATATAATTTACTGAAAACTTTTGAGTAAAAACTGTTACACACTGGACTCACTGGAAATGAACGTAAGTAATTTATTATGTAATTACTTACGTTCATGTCTTGATCAATATACTCGATACGAATTTCTAGAGCTGCATTCGTAAGAAGATTGCATAATGACAAAATGTCATACTCGTAATACAATACCTTATTTACATGCAAAATATTAACTGAAATAAGATACAAATGATAAATTAAAAACTTATTTTACACACAACAACTAAAAAAGATTTTAACATATTTTTCTCCAAATACAGTTTTGTACTCGTATGCTGTGTTTACATATAATTATATATTAGTATGCAAAATGTGTTTGATTGTTTTTATAGTCCACTAGTATTGTTGTATAACTTTTAAAGTTTGTGATGTCATAAAGGGTTTAACGTTCACCACTTTTGCCGTTGAATACCTCAATATCAGTATATATTGTATAGTTTCAAAGTGTATTTATCAAATAGTTTATACATAATTGAAATTGATTCCTGCCATAACCTAATTGAAAAACAAATTCTTGTCAGGACGTTGGACGTCAATGAGCAAAATATTCTTCTGCTTAGATTGAAATCATATTTGGGAAAAGTGAAATTAATATTTGCATAAGATTGAGTTTTTTTGTTAATGAAGATTAAAAGCATGAGGGTATTTTAATAACTTAATGATAATAAAGTGTCGGTATATTGTTAATTTTAACTATGACATAAATATTGTTAACAGTTCTGTTTTTATAAAGCACTGTGCATAAAACGCCGCTCCCACATTATCCCTAAGTTAGGCACCCGTAGTAATCAGATAAGATTCCTATTCATTACTTATCACAATTTATCAAAATGGCCATGTGTCAATCAAACCGTGTGATTTCATTTGGTTTACTATGTGACTTTCCGATGGTCCTGAACATTGTTGGGGCTGTGTTTTGTGCAAGTCACCGTTATATGATGATTTTTGTATTGTATCATGATAATAATTGAATGCATGATTTTATAGATAAAACATCTTATATAAAGCAGTAGTTATATTTATTATTACATGCTTTTCTTCAGGAAATTGAAGTTTCATAATCTCATTCTGAAATTTTGAATATTGTTATGTATTTTTTGAAGGACGGTAGATTGTGTCATCCGCACTAGAGACACAAGTCTTAATTAAATGCATGATATCAATTCTTTTCAGAAATGCGACTTTAAGAAACATAATTTTTAATAAAGAAAATTGAAAGTAAAAAACAATAAATTTACATTCATTTTAGAGATTGTCTTTTAAAAAAATAAATAATTCAGAAATAATAGTTCATGTTAGAAAGAAAATATTTTCTCAAGGAGCCATAAAGCTGTATGAAACACTGAGCTATTGTTTTTTAATGTCCGTACAACATGTACAGAGAAGAATAAGAGAAAAATATGCTCTAGAAAAGATGATGTAGAAGTGAGTCAAAGGCAGAATGGTTCTTTCCTACATCATTTAAATAAGAGTTAAAGACATTATTCTTTGTTGTTTTTCATAGATTATGTAGAGAAAAAATGTAGTAAAAGAAATAATATAATTGCAAAACGTAGCTTCAATGCATTTTGTTGTTCTATTTTTACTTGATATTGTATGTATGTTTCTAAGCTCAGATGTCTTTTGTTTTGAAATCTTATCTAGAAGAAAAACTATTGTAATACTGTAGATTCACAACAAACATTATGAGATATGCAATATACTACTGTTTTGATCATGTAAAGACCATTTGTGCTAAGGTCATATGAACTTGTTTCGTTGATGTTCATACCAAACAACTAAACAAATATTGAACAGTTTACCTCATACAAAATCACAGTTACAAAAAAAGTCGTTTAATTAAGTCCAAAATGAAAGTAATGCTAATTTTAGGATGATGGAAATTTCAGCGGAACAATGCAACATTCTTTTTAAAAAGCAGAATTGTTATTAATATGTATTCAATTATAATAATGAATATTCTTTTCCTTCTTTTAAAGTTTGTTCTCATTTTTGTCTGAACTATTTTTAAACACAGAAAATGTGTTTTACAACGAATTGCTAAAAGTTCTGGTCATTTGTTATGTTTGCCGTTAGATATTTTATATATTTTATGAATATTTCAGACAGCTGACTGAGTACAAAAAAGCAAACAAATACAAACTAAAATAATTCAAAATCACTTTAAAAGTCAATGTTTAACTTAAAGATTCTCTGTGGTTAGAACTTGTTTGTTTCTTCTCTATATATGCTAATTATCATCCGCATAAAAGTAATCGAAAAACCCAGAACCTAATGAACGTGGAGTGTTGTTTTAAATGTTCTTAAAGGTTCATTATGTCTTATAATTATTTACAACTTAAATGGCATGGCAAGGAAATTTGTATCAATCTTTTGAAACTATTTAATTCAAGACGCAAATCTTAAGTGACGTGGAGTATTAATAAGGGGATTATGTTTCTGATTGTGCGATAATTCCCACGCAGTATTTTAAACATAACGCTTCCCATGTGATTTATAGTTTATTGACACCTTTTGAAGATAACAAACTGATTTGTCCATATGAAATTTTATTATATAGGTCTTTGAGAAAACGCAGTACACATTTATTCTTTGCTTTAGCTTAGATTGGATTGTATTCAACAGGGAACCCTAAAACAAAATTATTTCTTAATAATTATAACAATAATTATAACAGCATTAGTACGTCATATTATGCAAAGATTATAGCTTAAATCAAGTTTCGAGTCACTTCTTGATTTGTAAATATATATCAAAAATGAAAAGGTTTATTTATCTGTGTATTAAAATCAATCTGTTTTTACTTGCAAATATAATCTCCTGTTAATAATAACAAACATCATTTTTTAAATCATAATGTGATTCTATTTCTGTGACAGCAAAGAAGTCCAGTTTCACTCCTGTCTCTTCAAACCATGTTTTCCTTCAATAAAATTTATGAACAAGAGTTCCACTTATTTGGTTTAATCCCTAAAGAGATAACAATGAAACAAGAATTATTACATTAAAATATATTACGGAATAAAATGGTTTGTGTACGGTCCATATGCTTTATAATAAACTAATAACGTACATGCTACTCAAACGTGATGCTTCATTTTAAATGCTTTCCGTATATGACCATCTTTTATAAATATATATATGATAGATTTCAGTTTCTCGTCCATGCGTATCTTTTCATTATTTAGATATAACAAATTAACATAATGGAAACAATGAAACGAATTGTTAAAATACAGTAACTTTTTTTCTAATTCAGACATTTAATATGACGTAATGGTAACATCTACAAAGCAGCAATCTAATAACATGTATGTACTTAAGAGCGACAAAGACATAAAATCGGTTTGAGGGATCGCTCCGTTTCCAGATAATTATACTTCACAACAGCGGGTGTCAAGTGCTGTGTGGCAGCTGTAAAAAGTTGCCCCGTACTTCACTTCAGTATTGTTATATTTTTCTGGTCCTTCGGGATCATTAATGCCAGCACTATTAAGTGTTGAGAATTGTGTACCGCTCAAGCCGGTACTAGGGGGCGTGGGGGATGTTGCACGTATCCATTAACCCTCATGTACAGACTCAATCAAACCGAGTCTGCAATTCTTATGTAATTTTGTTGTGATTCATGCTTCCGAGGGATCACTTTGTTTCCAGATTTTTTGTCTATAATTTATAACTGAAGAACAAACGGAATGAGATTCAATGTTCATTATATAAGATAGTTATTAAGGAACTATTTTCGCGTGTGAATCTTGATGAATTATTAGTTTCGTTTCAAATAGTTAACATTCTCTTGCTTTGTTTCAAGTATAATTATACTTTAAGTTTAAAATTATGTCCCTACCCAAGATCATTTTATAAAGTGTTAATATTTCATTTAAAGAATGTTTTGTGGGACCTTAAAGGTTTCTTGTCAAATGAATATATTTTAACTATCTAATATTGTACATTTGTATGCTTTTCCTGGAAACAGAATGAGATAAAACATTAGTTAATTTATGTAGAAAATTTATTATCTTAGTCGATGTGTTTCATTTTCATTCTTTATTGGAATAGTTTTGAGAATTTAGGTTAGATTTCATGAACATTTTTATTTTGGAGTGATCTTTTATCAGGATGTGTATTTTAAGTCTTATTCAGCCCCTTTTCTTTACATCAGCTTGTAGATCATTGATAAGCAGGAAATGGTGTGAACTGTTAACATTCTGAAAGGTAAATTCTGAAAAACAGATGTACACACCTTTGGAAAATAAATATTTTGCTTGATTTTGGTCATGAACTGGTTAATTTGCAAGATATTATTGTTTTATATCCAAGTAAGTTGAAAAGGGCGTGTTAATTTAAAAATTCTTTTTACCCTCTTCTTTTTTGTTGTTGTTGTTGCAGCTGCTGCTGCTGCTGTTGTTGTTGTTGTTGTTGTTATTGTTTGGATTAAATAATAATGTAAGATTATTTTACATTCGGTCAAGATTTTTGTTTTATATACTGAAGATATACTTCAGGTATACGCAGGCTTCATAACCTCAGATCCCCTTTCAAAATTCCATTTTATTTAGTTCCGCCCATTGTTTTCTCGTTTAGGGCACACGCATTTTTTTACTTGGGGACCATATGCCGCTTTTCATGGAATGGCACTACCGTGTCACATTGAAGGTTCCATGATAACCGCCATATGAACACATCTGCGGATGTTTCAAAATTCTAAATTTTACCAGTTCATGTTAAATGTTGAATTCTGCTTAAGCCGGTGCTAGGGGGCGTGGACGGTAACTTGCACTTTCCAGTACCGTCCATGAACAGGCTCAATCAAACCGAGCCTGCAACATTTTCAATTTTGCCGTGTTGGGCTTTCTTTAGGGATTCTGTATTTATCTATTTTGTAACCGTCCGAAGGCGAAATTAGTTTCAATCATTAAACTTATAAATGAGAGTCATCTTCATATCATTTTTATGGACACAAACACATTTTTTTACATTCATTGTTAAACTGACACGAAAACATTAGAATCTGGTACAGATTTATGTATGGAAAATGATAGACTATGTGTTTATCGCTTGATTTTGTAAACAAAGCATTTATCACATTAAAATTCAAGAAACAATCTGTCTACATGCGGCGTATGTTGATTAAATCTCGGTCGTTGACATTTCTGTGGCGATTGATGCAGATCCTAAAACAGTATTAAAGAGAAAACATATCCGTTAAACGAGACCTTTTTTTCTTTCTTTTACGGATGTCTGCATAATATTTCGCTGATTGTTTCTTTATTTAGCGCCTTATTATATTTACCAACTGTATAGGATATTCATACAACATCCTTTAATATTAGTGCACTTATGATAATATTTTCTTGAAAATAATTATCGTCTACGTCCTACGAGCGTCTTAAACTGACAATGAATGGCATTAAGATAAAATTTCATAAATCTTCCTGCATCTTCCTGAATCGTCAAAACGACACATATAACATCATTTGAACGTGACGCATTAACAAATATTTGTTTAAATGCTGAAGTAACTTTTTAGATATAACTACTGTAACATTCACAGCGCCGGATAACTAACTTTATATTTATAGAATCATGGAAATATGAACTTTCTTCTATTATTAAAAGCGTAAATGTATCTGACACTGACTGCTTGACATTTAACTCTTGTCAGACGATTTGACTTTGATAAAAAAAAACTGTTGTGTTGATTCCTTAGCACTCAACAATTACTTATTCGTTCCAATTTTTACAGCATCCCTTATTAAATACAGAAGTCTTATCAGGACATTGAACCTCTAGTTTGAAAGCATACCGTTAATAATCTCGGATAATTGTCCATGCGTAGTTGTTGATATATTATTTTGATTGACATAATGTCGTGTTATTTTAACCTACAAGGAAAACGTAGAAAAGACTTTCGGTAAAGGTATTTGTAAGCTGTACATATTTCAGCCAAAAATAAGTGCGAGTATGTAAATGATATTTATCATTGTCTTATTAATCAGAAAACAGCAATGCATTGCTTCATTGAATCCTTGCCGGTGGTCTTGTGTTGATAGTTTTTGCTGCGGATGAGTTCATTGTATGCAACTCTTCCTTGTTGGTATTGTTTTTTTTATATTTCAACCAATAATTGTTTTAAATAATTTTTTAGCTATTGGTAAGACTCAGCCGTTAAATAACATTCTATATATTCTTTCCATTTTCATAATTTTCATCTTTCCTGCTATGACGACATGTAACTTATTTCTATGTATAACATTTTGTCTATCAAAATTGAAATCGTACAAACAATCATCGGCCATTTTTAAAACTATACTATTCATTTGGGTATTTAACCTTTAATTTTTTTAATTGCGTTAACAAACCTGACTATCTGGACTCCATCGTTCATCATTTTTTGACATGATAGTAATTAGTTCAGACCATTTGGTTTGTGCACAAGAACAAGTCATTCAATAAATAATTTATGAATACTGTCAATCAATTTAAAGAACAACTTTAAAGCAAAGTGCAATCGGTAAGGCACTATTCTTTATATATATTATTTGTCAAGTAAACTTTAAAAAAAAAACATTAAAAAAACCATAAATTCAACAAGCTTTGTACAAAGATTATTGGTCTTGAATGCTAAAAATATATTCTTTTACTTTTGTTAAATATATGGAATTAAATTGTCTTCATCCATGTGTAGATTACTGTAAAATCGTACCAAATTGAGGCATATTTTTCTATGAATACGATTAACTTATTAAATACATTAAGAGCAAATATATATTTTATCTTTATCATATGCCTATAATTGTTATAATGCAAAAAGTTACAAACTCTAAAGAGTCCTTTCCTTCAAATACACCTACTAATTAAACACACAACAGAATGCAATAGCTCAAGAACGATCTAATGTATATCTTATTTGCTAAGTAATACTTTTTTACAAGAAGGTTTTTTACTTAGTTTTGAGTTATTTTATCCATGTGTATTATGGTATGACTTTGAAGTCTTATTCAGCTTGTTTTCTCAAGCCTGTAGCACACAATGGCAGAATTAAGCATGAAAGGTGTCTACTGTTAACATTCTGAAAGGCCTATTCTGAAAACAGATGTTCAAACCCTTGGAAAGTATATATTTTACTTGAATGTTTTCGGTCATTAACTGGTTCATTTAAAAGATGTTATTAACTTCTTTTATACCCACCTAATTGGAAAAGGCCTGTTGATTTAGAAATGAGTTTTATGTTTGTTCTGTCGTTGCTGTTGTTGATGTTGATGATGTTGTTGTTGTTGTTTTGGTGGTGGTGGTGGTGGTGGTGATGGTGGTAGTAGTGGTTGTTGTTTGGATTAAACAATTATGTAAGATAATTTTACATTCGGTCAGAATTCTACTAAAGAGATACCTGTAATCGTCCGAAGGCGAACGTAGTTTCAAATTTAACATTATAATTCAGTATCGACTTATCTATTGTTACGACCACAAACACATTTTTTATAGTTAAACTAACCCGAAAACATTAGAATCTCGGAATGATTTATTTATGGAAAATGATAAGTCTGACTATTTGTTGCTCCTTGCTCGCTACTTGCCTGCATGTTTTGGTAAACAAATCATTTATCACATTAAAGATATAAAAAAACAATATGTCTACATGCAGCGTTTGTTGATTTAATCTCGGTCGTTGACATTTCTGTGGTGATTGATGAAGATCCTAAAACAGTCTTAAAGAGAAACATCTGTGAAAGGAGACAGCTTTTTCAACTCGAATTGTGAGTGTCTGCATAATATTTCGCTGATTGTTTCTATATTTAGCGCCTAATTATATTTACCAATTGTATTAGTTATTTATACAATATCTTTTGGGATTGGTGTAATTATGATGATATTATCTTGGAAATAATCATATACGCCACACGAGCCTCTTAAGCTGACAGTGAGTGACATTAAGATAAAATTTCATACATTTGCCTAAATTATAAAAAAAAACGAAACTTTCAACAACATATGAACGTGATACTTTTCAGAAGGCTTCAAACTCATCTTAAATGATGCATTAACAAATGTTTGTTTAAATGCTGAAGTAATTTTTAGACATATAGACTGTGACATTCCAGCGCCGAATCAATTGGCGCTAACCGTGAAGAAGGGCATTAGTAAAAAATAAAATAAATTGTCATATCATTTTAGCCATTTCTGGCATCATGTTCTGCTTAAAAGAAAAGAATTTCAGTCATTTGGTCACGGTAAGAAATCAGTTGAGATAATAAAGCATTGTGCTAAGAGCATATCAATACAGTACAAAAAGAGGCATACCAAAAATAAAATGTTCATTACTTACTTTAATAAATTACTCAACCCAATATGGTTGCCCCGATTCATAGATACATGGAAACACTTTTTTGGATTTTGTCAGGAAAGGGAACATAACTCAAATATTATGTTACATCATTGATTCATGTATGTACGTGGGTCGTCCCAATACTCTGTGACAAGAGTGTTAGGAAGCTAAATAAAATAGGTACGAATTAGATATTATATCTATGCTATAAATTCATACAATTGAATCATTTTCATAAATTGACATAAAAAAGTATCAATATCAACAAACAACAAAATGATGACATAAATATCATGGCAACTAAATGGATCGCGGCGCACGCCAAACGTTAAGGAAGACGTTAAACCTATATTATGCGACTTTCTTTAAGTACTCCCCGTGGCATTCTATGCATAAACAGTGTTGCTTTATTCGTGAATCTTATTTTTAAGATTTAATGTTTGTGACACTTATTCTATGACATTTAACTCTTGTCTAATCATTTGTCTTTGATAAACAGTGTTGTGTTGAGTCCCTCTGCTCTCAACAATAACTAATCCGTTCATATTCGGACAGCATCCCCTTATTGGAAACAGAAGTCTTACCAGGACATTGAACCTCAAGTTTGAAAGCATACTATAAATAATCACGTATACTTCTTAATGTGTAGTTGTTGAGGTATTATTAAGGTTGACATACTGTCGAGTTATTTACATCTTTTAAGGAAATCGTAGAAAAGGCTCTCGGTAATAATATTTTACAAATGCGAAAACAAATGCTTGTATGAGTGTGATATCTATCAACATCTCATCAATCAGAAAACAGCAATGTATAGCTTCCTTGCCTCCTTGTCGGATGTAGTTATGTTGCTGTGTTGTGCTTGGGACTCGTTCATTAAATGCCTCCCTTTCTTGTTGATTTTGATTTTCATATCGAACCAATAATTTGTTTAAATAATTTGTTGCTATTCACTCGTAAAATAGCATTGTTCCTTCTATTTCATATTGAAACCAACAATTGTTTTACAAATAATTTGTTGCTACATGTAATTAGTATGGCTCAGTACATTAAATTACATTCTGTTCCTACTAATGACTTAAATAAATATCATTGCAAATTGCCTCTTCCCTGCTATGACAGCATGTGGCTTATTCCTATGTATAACTTTTCGTAAATCAAAACTTTGATTTTATAACAAATATACTGACTGGACAGCAAGCAATGCAGACTTGTAGTTTGGGCACAAGGAAAAGCTATTCAATATAAAACCTTATGAATACTTTCAATGGATTTAAAGATCCTGTAACACAATTTTTTATGGTTTTATATCAGAATGCTTAAATTAAGATTTATCAATTTTGTAAGTTACAAAAAAGCATTATTTATAGATATATTACCGAATTTAACATTTCATGTAAATAAAGGGAGGTAATAAAAATATATTTTCTATAAAGATTAAGTCAAATTTTTCAATAAGAAATGAATGCAAATATTTTAATGATTACATATAATATTTACAAATATTTGCAGTACATATTTTACATGTTCTTTGATGTTTGAAAATAATTATGAATATATATAAATAATTTCATTTAAGTGTGGTATACAAACTGAAATACAACATACAGGATCTTTATAGAACTTTACAATTCTAAAACTAAGCGTTGTTGGTGCAGACAAAAGTATGTATTTGAGAAGGGAAAATCTTTATATTTTTTGTGAAATAAATAAACATAAAGTCATTTTACCCACGCGATAATGTATCATTAAACCTGCTCCTTTTGAATATAAGACAAGTATTTTTTTAAAGGAACCGTTCGGCTGTATGTAGCGTTTCTCTTTTTCTTTAACATACATTTCTTAAAGTCGCGTTTTTACGTAGCAATACCTAACTTAATTCTGGGCACGAATTCTTTACCCAGACAGGGAAGGATGTATGGAATAAAATGTAATATTGTATATTCTAATTATTGTCATAGGTAGCGTGCTCTGCATTAATTAGAAGATATCAGCCTGGTTGATACAGAACAACATCATGTTTTAAAATGTAACTCCGAACAAAGTTTAAAATTGACATGAAAAATTCTAAATACATATTTCGGACGATAATTTCGATCATAAACAGGTGAAGGTGAATATACACTGAAGATACCCATTGGTTTAAATTCATACAAAACATGTTTATTCATTTTATATCACAGATGTGCACTTTTTTGTTTTTTGTCTTGGCGGAAACGTCAAAGATTGAAATACAATTTCATGCACTGGAATTTTTAAGGAAGATCATTGTACGTTTCCAACAATTGTTGTTTAATACTACCCTATAAATAGTTGACTTTAAATATTATAAATCACGTTTAAGTTTCGACTATTGTCACTGTTACTCACTGGAAATTTATATCTATTTAGTTATTTTGGTAAGTGGATGTTTTAGTAATAAATGATCATAAACTCGGCATGAATTGCTAGAGCTGAATTGAAAGACGATTAAATATCATAATTATATTTTAGTACTTGCTTTGCCTGCAGAATATGACCTTAAATAAGATGAAAATCATATATGAAAATATTCCTTTACACGAAACAACTCAAACAGATTTTAAGAAATTATTCCTTTTTCTAATACAGTTTTTCACACTGTGTTCATGTTAATAGACAGCAAGTAAACCTATAAACATGTAAGCAAACATACGAAATACATTTGCTTGCTATTATGGACAAGCTTAGATACACACGTTTCGTTGTATTACTTCTAAAGGTGTATATGTTGCACCTTATCAGCTATTGCCATTGATTGGTTAATGCCCGCAGTATCAGTATTTGTTATTTAGTTTCATATGTGTGTTGATTAAATATATCATATAGAAATGAAACTGATTCCTGTCATTACCTGATTAAAAATCTAAATATTGTTTGGGCATTGAACGTCTTTGATCAAAATGTTCTTCTGCTTTGATTGATATACATTTTGGGGAAATTACAATGAATATTTGCATAAGATGGAGTTATTTACGTTAATGAAGATGTAAAGCCTGGGGGAATGGTATCTATTTTAAGATAATAAAGCGTCGGTCTATCTTTCATCACAGCTATGTCATAGAAGTGGTTAACAGTTCTCTTCTCTAGAACAATAAAAGTAAATATATTTATAAGTAATACAACGTTCATTGAACCTCCTCAATATCCGTTATCATTGGGCACCCATAATAGGGTCTAGTTCAACATTTCATATTCATTTAATGTTAAGTCGCCATATGTTTATGAAACAACTTAATTCCAAACTCTTGTCAGGACATTGAACGTCTGTGACCAAAATGTTCCTCTGCTGTGATTGATATACTTTTGGTGAAAATTACAATAAATATTTGCATATGATGGAGTTATCTACGCTAATGAAGATATAAAGTATGGGGTGCCCTGTTTCTGCTTTGTTTGTTACCGGATGTCTTTCTTGTGGCACTGAACATTGTTTGAGCTGTGTTCCGTGAACGCTGCCCTCACTTGTTGATCTTTGTATATATCTATTAGGTAATGAAAACATAATTAGATTAACTACACCTCGTAAAGTTTCTTCTTTTTTGATACGTGCAATATTTACGTCACCGCCTTCAAAGCAGTGAAACTAAAGACCATTGTCTCAATTACCTGCACGCTATAATAATGCTTATCGCACAAAATGAATTTCGCTGAAATGCGATTGTTTAGAAACAATATAGTCTTCTATAATTAAAGACAAAAACAATACTAACAAAACTCATGTTAGAATAAATTTTTTACTGTTTCAGGATGGTGCATGGGATACTGAACTTGTGTTCTATCTTCTCTTGTTTTGTACAGAGAAGAATGCGTGAAAAGTATGGACAGGAAAGTATGATGTACAATTAAAAAATGACACAATTTGATAACATTAGAATAAGTCAAAGACATGATTGTTTTGATTTTATTACATTATGAAAAAAGTGATAAAAGAATCCATTTAATTGCACGACGTCGCTTCCGTACAACTTTCGAATTGCATACAACTATATGTGTTAGAAGCTCAGTTCATTTTTCTTTTGAAAACTTATTTAGAAGAAAGTGATTGTCAATTTTGATTTAAAAGAAAAATATATATTGTTAGAGGGTAAATAAATATAAAATGATAAAATTTCACATTAAACTACTTACAGTTAAAAAATGTAATATAGGAGAATATCGAGCTGTAAGCATGTTAATAGATGCCGTGTGTCAATAAGACTGACAGACACATTATTATTCACTGAGACATTTCTAAAATCTGAAGTTGCCCTTCAGAAACATTGCTAGTCTAATGAGACAGAAAATCGCAATTACCTCTTATTTGATGTGGATAACAACCGGTAGTCGCTTTTTTACTTTTCTGAAGGCTTTCCTTTAAGTAAGATTAATCTATGATAAACGTACCAAATGGCATTTTTATGTTGTGTATGATGTTATGAAAAAAGAATTTGGTACACACCTGAATAGTCGATCTATTAGCATTGATAATGATATGCCGGTTATAAGATTGTGTTGCGCTTGAGCCCAAACACCATGCAAACTCAGTATACTCACTGAAAAAATAATACTCTCTCAGATATATACATTCAGAAGGTTTTGCATCAGCAACGGTTTCTCGTTGAATAATGACATACACCACGGCTTAACTTAAACAACAACCTCTAACAGGACTATCTACATGTATAACCATCGTTGATTATGTACAGTATAATATTTATGCGGGTTTTTGTTTCAAAATACTGATAAGAAATTATTTTGCGTTTTAATAACATGTTACTCACACCTTCATTATTTGTGTTCTTAGCCTATCTTATACAGTCAAAGAAGTTGAAAGGATGGTTGCAAATTAGGTCCAGCCGTCTTTGAAAATAATTTTATATCTAAAATGAGATTACCTGATAATGCATCTAAATAATATTTACTGAGCAAAAGTTTTTGATTTATCCTATATTTAACAGCATAGTTTTAACAAATTTGTAAAAACATTTCATATTCGCTGTTCGTGTTGATATCAGTTACAATTAAAGAATCCGACCAATTTGAAAAAAAAACCTTTTTGCAATTTCATTATATTAGAAAATTAAATCTTTTGTTTATTATGTTGGTTTTCCAAAATAAGAAAAGACTTTGAAAAAGTTTTACTTCCTAAAAAACCCGCTTACCGTTTCCAAAAATTTTGTAAACCTTTCTTAAAATTAAAATTTAGATCACAAAGCCAAAATTATTTTATTACCCTTATATAAAATTGGGCCAAAAATTGGTTTTCAATTTTTTAAGTTATTTTTGTATTCCGAATTTAAACTTTAAAAAAGGATTCCTAAAAAATTTTTAAAAATTTCTTTTTTAATAAAAATTTTAAATGCTTAAATTAAATTATCAAAAAATTGTTTTTCAAAACCCATTGGGTTTTTTAAGGGATATTCGTTTAATATTTCCATTAAAAATAAAGCGGGTTTTGGGAAAATTTTTCCTATAAAGTCTAAGTCAATTTTTTCAATAAGAAATGAATGCATATATTTTAATGATTACATAATTATAATGTGCACAAATATTTGCAGTACATATTTTACATAATCTTCCATGTTTGAAAATTGTTTTATAAGCATAATTATATACATATCTAAATTTCACTTAAGTGTGGTACATGTATATAACTTCAATTATAACATACAGGATCTTAAGTAACACGTATATCATCTTTTAGCATGCGGCGATGCTCCAAATTGTATAACAGGCTATGATTATTTCATTGTCAATCATGTTCTTCTTGAAGCCAGGTTCGTGATAGAAATTACCGAGTACATTCACTTTCAGAAACTTTTGACTCCAAAACAATAATCGAGTACCTAAAAAATAAACTTATATTCTTAGAAGATTTTGCTAACTCGTTTTATAACCTTGGAATAGCTTTTTGGGTTTATAATCTTATGTAAACGATTACTGTGTTCGACACTATATGGCCAGTAATGTATCAATGTGCAGTTAAACCCAAACAAACAAAAACGGAGAAAAAGTCTCACTCGCTGACAATGCTTAAAATGTTGGAAATGGACAGTTTAGTATGCTGTGGCCAGAAAAATATTATGGCTCATTAATTAACAAGGACAGAAGTCGAAACAGGAATGATACTGTAACATATTAAGATAACGTGCTTTTTTCATTTATTAACGACCTCGTTGTTCGGCATGAAAATAGGTCGAAGAATAGTTATTTAATCATGTATTTTATCACGTGTTGTGGTATATGAAGCCAGTTGGGGTTTTTTTTGGTTTTTTCCGTATTTACATATAGATGTTTGCTGTCAGGTTTTTTTAATATGCAAGTAGATGAAATACTCAATTAGGAAACAATTACTAAATTAAAAACAATATTATTCGAAAATCAATCAGATTAAAAAAACTTTACTCATAGCTTCCTTTTTAGAAGTTTGTTTCTCTATATATGTATATTATCATCCGTGGAGTGGCATTCTTAAAACTGACACGCTAGTGAACGTTAGAGGTTCTTAAATGTTAAAGGTCAATTTTATTCATAATTATTTACGACTTAAATGGTATTACAAAGATATTCCTTTCAGTTTTAAGGTTATTTTAATTAATGACACTTTATTTTAATTAATGACACTAATCTAAATTGACGAGAATATTAAATCCTGAATCATGAGCAAAGAACCCCGCGCAAAACTTGAAATATAACACTTCCAAGCTTTTAATCCATGTGTGATTTATTGTCTATTGTCTATTGTTCATTTTTTTAGTCAAAGGCCGTATAACCTGGGAGATTTTGTATTTAGATTCTTGAAACAAGAATGCCCTAGCAAAAAGCAGATTGATCATTCAATAGTAAATTCAGATATTCGAGAATAGATAATGGTCCATCATTTTATTACCAGCCCGGGTACACATCTTAACAAGAACGCATAGGTGATCATTTTTGTTTTTTCAGTTTTAGCTAAAATGTGATTCCATTTAACAGGAACACCTTAACTAATCCTCTTCTTTTAAATGAAAAATAAACAACATAAGTTCTTTAGTATGTCATAGTAAAGAACACCCGAGGTTAGCCTAAATCATCTTTACTGTTTCGGCCTCATATGACCTATCCTGTGTTGGTGCGCCGTAAAACCAAACAAACATGTCATAGTAAGGAATCCCAGTCACGCATTTTCTTTCCTTCAACACTGTGAACAATTTTGCTGTTAAAATATTACAAACTGCTTCAGGCTTGTTAACCACTCACAGCTTGTTTTAACCAGTTAGATATGTAACCTGAACCATGTAAATGGTGTTTCTATCTGTAAGAATTATAATACAATCAAATACAATCATTTGATCATTTGTTTATTTATTTCAAGTAGTTCTTCTGAAGACGTGCTTTTTATATTCTATTGCTTTATTTCAAGTATTATACCACTTATAGTGTATATAGAATATCTATCATTGTCCAAGATCTTTTTATGTAGCATGAAAATTGCCTTTGAAGTATTATATAATTATCTATGTTTGCTTCTGTCTGACCTTAAAGGTTTCTTGCCTTATAACTATGTTCATATAATTATGTCTGCTTTTGCTGGAAATATAATAAATACATGTACAGCATTCGTTAAGAAAATTAGTTTATCAGTTAGTTTATACATATTTATTTTACAATAGTTTGTGTATTTATATATCATTTGACATCTTTTAAGTTGATGCGTTTCTTTATAATATCTTATCGACATAGATGTGAGAATTTTAGGCAAGATAATTTTTAAGATATAAAATTCTTAAAGCTGCTATTATAACGGACACGTATTCATTTCGAAATCGGGAAAAAAATAAAGTAATCAACATTATATTCTTTCAACAAGCATCGTACAAAGATTTAAGTCTTCAATTCTAAAGATACATCTTACAAGTGTGTATAGTACACGACATCTTATTAGTAATCTATTATTAATACGTTACTTTGAAGTCTCTTTCAGCCACTTTCCAGACTGATAGCAGAATAGGGCAAAAAATGCTGTTTACTGTTTATTCTGGTTTATTTTCAAGATGTTATAAGGTTGTATCATTATATTCTGAATATGGCATACCCTTTGGTGAATGTGTTTTATATTTTGTTGTTTAGATTAAACTTTTTGTAAGTTTTCTTTACATTCAGTCAGGACTTTTGTTTTATATACCGAATCGATCCCTGTAACCGTTCGACAACGAGAGTAGTTTCAATTTAACATATAAATGGCATTCAATAACGACTCATCTATTTGTACAAGGAGAAACATTTTCTTAAAGAAATACGCTCAACTTAACCGAAAATATTTGAATCTGGTAATGATTTATCTTTGGAAATGACTGGTACGTGTTGCTCACTTGTTTTGGTAAACAAAGCATTTAACTGTTATAGCTCATTTAAGATTCGGTAAACAATCTGTGTACGTGCGGCGTTTGTTGATTTAATCCCGGTCGTTAACGCCTGTGAAGTGATTTGTCCTAAAACGGTCTTAAATGAGAAAATAAATGACCACTTTTTTACATTCATTGCGGATTACCAAAAATTTATATCTGAATTATTTGTCGTCGTCTGTTTAAATAATTACCACCGAATTGTATTTATCAAATGTAATTGTTATTCATACATCAACTAACAGTGACAAGTACGGAAGCGGAAGCGCCAATTTAACAATGTTCTATAAAAAAAGATAAATCCTACGGTGTAAAGGACTTTTATAGCTCCTACGTAGGAGATAAAAAAACTTAATTAGAAGTTTATAACTCCTACGGGTTGGATCTTTGTAAGTTCTACGTAGAACTTTTTTAGTCCTCGTGGACTTTATAACTCCTACGTAAGAGTTTGAAAAAAGGGCTTAATTAGAAGTTTATAAACTTTCCCTACGTTGGACTTTGTAAGTTTCCTACGTAGAACTTTATTAGTCCTACGTAGGACTTTAATAACTCCTACACGTAAAGGAGATATAAAAAACTAATTAGGGAAAGTTTAAAGTCATACGTAAGGACCTTACAAACTCCTACGTAAGGAAACTTTAATTTAAACTCCTATATAGGAGTTAAAAAAGGTAAAATTAATAATTAGGAGTTTATTAAACTCCTTACGTAGGACTTTATATAACTCTTAAGTAGGAAATAAAAAACCTAATTAGGAGTTTTAATGTCCTACGTAGGAGTTTATAGGACTTTATAAGTGTTCCTCTACGTAGGAGTTTTAAAGTCCTACGTAGGAGTTATAAACTCCTAATTAGGCTTTTTTATCTCCTACTTAGGAGTTATAAACTCCTAATTAGGCTTTTTTAACTCCTACGTGGGCCTTATAAAGTCCTTATAAAGTCCTACGTAGGAGTTATAAACTTCTAATTAGGCTTTTTTAACTCCTATGTAGGAGGTATAAAGTCCTACGTAGGACTTTTAATCTCCTAATTAGGTTTTTATATCACCTTCGTAGGAGTTATAAAGTCCTACGTAGGACTTATAAAGTCCTACGTAGGACCTACAAACTGCTACGTATTATAAACTCCTAATTAGGCTTTTTTATATCCTACGTAGGAGTTATAAAGTCCTACGTAGGAGTTGCAAAGTCCTACGTAGGACTTTATAACTCCTACGAAGGAGATATAAAAATGTTAAGGGACAGTTCTTCATTTTTCAAGTTAAACAAACATTAGTTAATAAAACATTTTTGTCCCGGTGATAATCTTAATCTTTCGTTAAATCTGCTCTTTTTAAAAATATGTTTTTTTCTTTATAGGAACCATCCCATTTTATATAGCGTTTCTTTAGATCTCCCACAGAGTTATTTACATATATTTTGTCTGAGAAAAACAAGTCAGTGACTCCAAAGTCACCTTTTAAGAAATAATACCTAGCTAAATTCTGGGCACGAATTATTTACACAGACAGGGAAGAATGTATGGAATAAATGTAACATTGTGGATTCTAAGTTTTGTCAAAAGGAGAGCATGCTCTGCATTAAATACTAGATCTCAGTCTGAAAACCAAACGAGATAATGCAGTTGAACGAAAGGAATAGGGTGATAAATAATTGATATCATTTTCTAGACTCTGTATTTCTGTATGTCTGTATACAGGGTGTCCCAGAAAAATGACAACCAGTTTTAAATGTGATTCCGAAAAAAAGTTGTAATCGGTATGAAAGCGTCACAAAATATACTTACACGAAAATGTCGCACATATTTGTGAAAAGTTGCATATACATTGAAGATATACAATTTTCAAGTTGCCAACCCTGGCTTTAATTCAAACAAAACGCGTTAATTTATTTCAATATCACAGATGTGTAAACCTTTAGTATATTGCAATGCCTGTAAAGTCATTTTAATGTTTGATAAATTGAAATGTAATTTTCTGCACTTGCAATCAAATATAAAATTTGGCAGTTGGCATATCATTGTATCTTTCAAATAATTGTTGTTTAATATTATCCTTTAAATATCTGACGTTTAAGGTACAAATATTATGCGGGCGAAATCATACAATTATAGTGAAAAAAGCGTTACTAATTCTTTTGGGTGATTGATGACAGAACATTGGTTTTATTCCTAATTAAGTTTGTTTTTTTGCGATAAAAGTGACTTTAGAAACCATTATGAAAGCAATAATAAATAACTATCTCTTGCACAAAGTTTAACAGCCTCTAACGTTCCGAGGGGTTAAAACCCTCTGTAACATGGAGATTGCTTGGGTTTTTTCTAATCACATATTAATCTTCTTTTTTTTCTTACACTAAGTTATTCAAAAAAAGTCGTTTTTATACTCGGCATGAATTGCTAGAGATGCATTTGAAAGTCACGTGTGATAAAATATAATTATAAGACATCTCATACAGGTTTAAGGACATTATCCTTCTTTCAAATACAATTTTACATACCGTGCTGATATAATTAGACAACAAATGTTGCTTGCTTGTGTATGGAAAAATTATATCGAGTGGTATTGTTGTAATAAATTTCTCAATGCTTGTGATTGTCTAAAAGTGTATAACGTTCAACGACAACTTAAATCATTGGTTAGTAACCCCCCCCCCCCTTCAATATACCCTCAAAAATTTTTTAAATTCTTCATAAAAAGATGCAATTTGTTTTGGATAAATCATAGGGGTTCTGGACTTAATGTCTGCGGGAGGGCTTTTTGTATTTTTGGATTAAAATTTTCCCCCGATGAAGTTATCTTCAATAAATTTTAAACCCAAAGGGGCTATTGTATCTATTTCAATGGTAAATTAAAGCGTCGGAGTATTTGTTGATGTCAGCTATGACATATAGAAATAGTTACAGTTCTGTTTCCAGGAACATATTTAAAAGGAATCAGCAAAAGAGAAAAACTTAAAAAGAACATTACGCCAGCATTATCCATGAGCATCGAACATCCATACGGGCCCAAAATATACTTTTAAAAAATTATTAAAACCATAATAAAAAACCACCATATATCCATGAACAATGGTGTTTTATTTGCCTCCTTCACTTGCCTTTCACTCTTTTGAATTTTTTTAAATGTGTGGCTTTTTGCCGCCGACTTCCTCTTTTACTTTTGTTCCATAAGTCCTGTGTAAATTGGGAAACAATGTGTGGGTGTTAAAGTATTTATTTCAGGTTTTTCGATGGAAGGTAAACTGACTAATTTTTTTTATTTATTTAACAGAGAAAATTATTAATATGTGATTGCACTGCAGTCGAATTATATCTGAATGCGGATAAAAACATTTTATGTTACATTTTATTTGTATTTCGTCAGAAATATGTGCGCTAAATGTATATGACAATGGGAAAAGGATAAAAAAAACACCATATACACATTTGAACATTTTACAACATTTTTTTCAACAAGAACACTGAGACGTCATGATTAGATCACGACTTGACGGAGAGTGATTGATGATTTTCAATGATAGTTCACTCATGAACGGTTATTCTTAACACTTGCGAATTCAAATTTCAATTCAAAACTTTATTGCATTAAACAAATACATATTTATATCAAAGTACATGTTATTCAAACAAACAAACAACACAACACAAATGGATGGATTTTACCAGAATAGCAAAATGGACTTGTGAATTAATCTGTCTTTCTTAAATTGAGATTTCAAATATTGCATGCATAACGCATGCAAAAAAACAACCGCTCTATAAATATTGAAATAAATTCGTGAAAACTGGTGTCACCTAGTGAATTCCATTTAGCCTTCTTATAATATTGTATCTTAAAACATGTAAAGGATGGTAGTTGATGTCACTGACTTCAAAGCTATAGAGAAAAAAGTCTCCATTAATTTACACGCCATGATAAGTATGCTCATCAAATGAAAGAAATTCTTCGCTGATGCGATTTTTAGAAACATGATTGTCTGAAAAAATGGAAAAACAACTTGACATTAATTTTTAGGATTGCCCTTTTTCCAAAAAAAAATATTCATTTCATAATAATAAAGATATTCTTTCTCTTGTAGAAAGCATGAAACAGTGAACTCTATTTAGTGATTTGCACAATGAAGAATTTGAGAAACATATAAACAGGAAAGTATGATGTAGAAATGAATCAATACAACATAACAATAACATCTTCTACAGTATGTATGAATAATTAAAAGAAGTACTTATAACATAATGTAATCATTCAGTTACAGTATAAAGATATTTCTACAAAGGGACATAACATTTTATAAGACCTGAAGAAATTGTCTTACAAGGTAATTAAAGAACGTTGCCGTTATGCATGTATTTATATTTTATAATTAAATTTGCACACATTTATGATTTTTTACCCCAGGATTCTTATGAAGCTTGTCTAGAAGAAAATTAATGCACTTTTCATTAAAAGAAATAATAACAAAAATATATACCGAGTTTCAAAAAGAAAGTGTACACTTGGTTTAAGAGACATTCGCGCAAAATTCATGTATTTGTTTAATTCGTTTTTAAAATTTGAAGAATCGTAGTGACTTCACGATGGTTTACATTTAATTGAAATTCCAATTGAAAATTGTAATCCGAACTCTTTTACGTGTATTTATAAACAGCTGAGGAGTTAAAAATAAAAGTTGCAGAACTGTGCATTTTAATGCATTTTTCCTAACTTTTAATAGAGCATCTTTCAAATCCCAGTTCATATGGCGTTATGGTCCATACCGTCTCGAACATTTTCGTTGAATTTATTAAGGTCAAACATCACAAAATACCAAAATAATGACGCACGTTACAAGACAAAAAGGCTTTTATACAATAACTATTATGCAAATTACCTTCCACCCTTTCCTATTTACACGAAAATTATTAAACTTCAATACAAATCAAACCGTTGTATGGTTAATATATTTCTGCAAATACTGATACCACATTTTTTCCTGTTTTGATAATGTTTGTGTATATAATCCCAAAATAACAAAGTACACACTGTCTTTTGCAACTGGGAATAGGTTACACAAATATGAAGAATAAGTCATATGAAACTCCCGACATTTATATGGAAGAAATCAGGCTGTTAGCAGGTTGAAGGATGTCGCATGTCAATAACGCTGACAGACAAATTGTTATTCACCGAGACTTTTCTAAAATTTGAAGATGCCCTTCAGAAATACATCTCGCTTAATGAGACAGAAACTCTCATTTTCGTAATATTTGTTTTAAAAAATCAGTAAATTTGATGGAAACATATAGCTTCCGAGAGGTAGTTCCTTTTACTTCTCTGCTGGCTTTATTGTGTAAGTTTAAAATGATTTCTATATCAATTAGAAGCGTGAACAATGGCGTTTTCCATTTTGAAATACAAAAAACTTAAAGATATATCATGCTTTAATTTGATATTTTAAATTGCAATGCACTCATTTTTAAATTGTAAATAATCATTTTGTTATTAATTACACACAGATAATTAAACATTATAAAAAATGTTCTCAAAAAATCGAGTCTGGTTTTAAACGGACACATTCGCCGAGATAGACAAAATAATTTATATTTTGGACATAGCTGTAAACGAAAATTTAACACAATGATTCCTGACAGATTGGTATGTATAAAGACACTCGGAGTCAGGCCTGACCCAACCTTGACCCGCTTTAATTATCTCCTAGATACTTTTTGCACGAGTGGAACATCGGTTTAAGTCATAAGCTAGTTAGATTCAATTTCCAAATGAAAAAGGACACGAGGCTTTGAAAGAAAATTAAATTAATTGCTTTTAAAATACGTTTTATGATTGAGAATGGCGCCTCATTCATAATTTAGTCACTTTAAGATAAGCAATTACAAATGCAGG
The DNA here is from genome assembly GCF_026571515.1 of Ruditapes philippinarum. Lineage (NCBI taxonomy): Eukaryota > Metazoa > Mollusca > Bivalvia > Venerida > Veneridae > Ruditapes > Ruditapes philippinarum. Next base: position 17,502 of record NW_026852570.1, on the reverse strand, counting down.
CAGTATTTGCCCAAAATATATGATACATTGCAATGTAAACCCTGTGTGGAAAAAAACCACTCTTTAATTTTTTAAAATTTAATCTGTTTTTATTTATTTAAGTATTTTTAAATTTATAAACCAGGAAAAAAAAAGAAAAGGAAAAGAAAGGAAGAAAGAAAAGGAAAAAAAAAGAAAGAAAGAAAGAAAAAAGTGATTTGTGCCCGTTTTTCTACTGCATTTGATCAGGCGGGATTTTGTGCTATGGAACATCATTTCTTAAGGTTCTGACTAGCTTAATCATATTTGACAATATGCACATGGGTGTGGCGGGGAAAAAGGGTACCCATTTAACCCCTTAAAATTTTTTAGTAATTTTCATTATTGATAGTCTTTTAAATTTATGCATTTTCCCGTGTCGAGGTTTGATATTTTGAAAAATTAAATTAAAGTATAATCGTAAACTTTAAAGGTCCCCCATGTGTACACAACCCCTCCCCTTAAAATGAAAAATTTATTTTTTTTAAAATTAGTTTTCATCGGACGAAAAAACAATATAAACCCAAAAAGTTATTTCCAAAATTTACATAAACAGAATAAAAAGTCAAATATTTTTCATTTTGAAAAAAAAAAGAGATTTTAAGACCCGGGCCCCCTTAAAATGTTTTAGAAAAAATTTTAAATGATAACACAAATATTAGGGCCTGTCTATGGTTGGGACCCGGGAATAAACGCATTTAAAATTTGTACATGAGGTTTGGGTTTTCAAATAAAAAAAAGGTAAATAATGTTTTTTTAAAAATTTTAAATTTTTAAAAATTAAATAAATTTAATTCTTTTCCCAAATTAGACCCCATGGTCCTTTTTAAAAAAGAATAAAATTTTAAGGGTTTTCTTACAAACGTTTCATTAATTAATAACTTTTCTTTTCCCAAACATTTTTTAAATGAAAAAAAATACAAAAAGTATTTTCTAAGCCGGGTTTTAAAACAATAAAGTTATGGGGCCGGAAAAAAATTTTTTTCCAGATTAGTTATCTAGCCCGAGAGGTCAAAAGTAACCCAAAAATTTTAAGGTTTTTTGGAAAAATTTTTCCCCAAAAGGTTTAAATTAAAATTTTTCTTTTTTAAATTCCCCAAATTATTTGACCGGAAACAGTATTTTTTTTTCCTATTGTTTTAATTTTCCCTTGATCCAAAAAGCAATCGTTGGGCAAGGTCTTTTATAAAAGTTTTTCCAAAAACCCAATTTTTATTAAAAAATCTTTCCAAAACTTTTAGGCATCAAAAAACCATTTTCCCCTTTTTGGTGACCTTTTGTAAACTTTGCCCTTGGCCGGGAAGGGGGCCCTCCCGTTATCTAAAAAGCGTTGTTTTTTCCCCACTAAAGTTATAATAATTTTTACAAAGATTGTTTACAATATCCCATTCCATACTCTAATTATTTTTTGGAAACCATAATCTGATTTTAGGGGCTTTTGCCCCTAGGAGGGCTCAAGCTGAATCCCGGGCAACGCCTTTAATAAACTTTTCCAATTTGAAATTAAAAATACCCTTTCCAAACCCCTAATAATTGAAAAAATTTTTCAATTTAAACCTTACCAACCTTGGGCCATAGGGGGCCCCAAAAAAGCCCACCCCAAATATAGTCTTCCCTCTAACCCTATCCCAAATTGTTTTTGGAAATATCCCATTCCAAAACTCGGGTTATCGATGGGAAAAACACTTTTTTTTGACCCCGGCCTGACGTACATCTGCAATTCGAAAAATTTTATAACCAGGAACGGGGGTTTTTTACTTTACAAAAAGGGTTACAAGGAAACATCAACAAAAAAACATTTTTTTGTTTACTTTTTGACTTTCTTTTCCCATTTTTTTTGGGTTTTTTGGTTATTAAAAAAAATTGAATTTTTCTTTTATGTGCAGCTATTACCCTTATATTATATTAAACAAAATTGGTTTCCAACGTTTTTCTGAATGCTAAAGCATTAGAAAATGAAATTAGTAATGCTTTAAAAACACTTAAATGAAAAAAAGGGATATGGCCCTTGAAGGTTTTAAAGATTTTTTTTGCCTTTTAAGAAAAAAAGAAATTTTAAATCTAAAAATTCCTTTGTAGTTTTAATAAAACCCTATGAAATTATTCTAGAAAAAAAAAAGGGAAAAAATTGATACTACTTTTGTAAAAAAAACTGAGAAATCCCAGTCCGGGCCCTTTCCCGGGGTTAAAAATTTCTCCTTTTTAAACCCAAAAACCCCTGAAATTAATCAACAAAAAACAAAACTAAAAATTGGAATCTATTTCCTAATTTATGAACTCTTGCGAATTTAAATTTCCCAATTTGTTTTCTTTATACTTTTTTTTGGGTTTACAAAATGTAAATCATATGAACGATAGTAACTCCTTTTTTTGTTCGTGTATGGGAACTGAATCTGTAAATAAGTACATTTACTGCTGTTTTAAAAACTGATTGATGTTAAATGTTTTTGTTGGATTTTACCATCACACCGGACAACAGTATAGATGATATGGACCAAGTAAAGATTTAAGTAGGGGCGACCTCAAACACTTTGCGCATGAAAGCCTCATTATGTATATTGTTTATTGTACACCAAAAATACTGTAAAGTTTGCCCTAACAAATTGTTGTTTCTGCTACTTCAACTTGATGCAATGTAATCTAATAAAAAAAGACAAATTTCACAAGGGAAAAGTGTAATGGAAGATAAAATAATTGGTATAGAACAGAAAATCAAAATATGTTTATGGAAAAATGGAAATTCCCTCTCAGTTTTACTTAAATAGGGGTCTCACGAAGTAGACTGAACTGACTTAACAAGTTAATTCGTAAAGTCATGGTATGAGAGACGTTTATTTCGTTCGCCTCAAAATTACCGTTGCGACAAAGCTTATATAGAAAACTTTGGTACACGTCATGCACTGAATGATATTATTTTTATACTTGTACTTTTAAGTATAAAACTTGCAACAGCTTAATTAAATTCTTATTATTAATTTGTTCATGCATTGAATAGTCAATTTTTGTTAAAATAAAACACCATTTCATCATATTGCCCATTCGCTTTTGCCAAAATGTTTCAGAAAAAAGGAGGCGTACAAAGAAATGGCCTGTTTCATGCTTAATAAACAAATCTGCAGTCCTTACTCATCCACATTTTGATGTTTTAATGTTGATGTTACAGATGTTTATGTTACATATATATTGAGGGTCATTCAATGAGTATTAAAATGGACGTGCAAACATTGTCCCACGTAGTTTTCATTCTGCATTCGCCATTTTCATGTGTCCACACAATTCTTACATTCCGTTGGTATAACTCTTTTATTGTACGTGACATCAGTTCTTACTCTACATGTTCAATGAACATCAAAATGATTGGCTTCCCATTAACGTGCGCTTGATCTAGTTCGTTTTGACAATTAACACTATTACAGAAATTATTTGAAACTGTCGCAATGATAACAGACGCTTTTTATTAAGCAGAGAGTACGTTTCATTATGCAAATAGAAACCAGGTCGAAGATTAAGATCGCCGGTACAAACTAAATTTCTGTCGATGTCTGTCATTAACTTGAGACTCTCGTTCAACTGGTGCAGGATATTTACGTTAACAAACTCTTCATCTTCGCTGCTATACGCAAGAAACACCAAGAATTCGTATTGACCATCACCCATTCTTAACAATTTTATTACATTCTCCTTTTTCAGCATTTCACGCGCACGCTTCCTTTGCAGAAAATACAATATGTAAAAAAAGTTAATATGACACAAACATTTCCAGCAGATACGCTTGTTGCAATAATAATAGTTTTTCTCCTACATACCGGTTCAATACTATCTAAAACATGTACTGTTACATCCTCCATGTGACCGTTATTACCAGAGCACACCAAACTTTGCGAAGATATAGATCAACATTGGGAGATTTTGTCAGCCAAGTGAAGAATGTTTTTGCTTCGCATTTAGAACAATCCAAAGGGTTGTCTCTTAGGTAAATCGAAAAATGATGCTCTGTTGATTTTTTTCAAGCGGTGTATATATTTTAAAGTTATTGAGTGACAGCAGGTCTAAAGATTTTATTTTATTACCTCGTAGGTTTAGAACGCGAAGTCTCTTTTGTCCTGTTAATGCGAAACGTACTTGCTTCAGATGATTGTTAGAAAGATCAATTTCTTCAACCAACTCATTATATTTAAAAATGTCAATTGGAATATCTGTTAACTGATTATGTGACAAATCAATGTGCTGTAAGTTCTTGAGACCTGAAAGTATCTTTTCGAACAAAATATAGGTTTTTTCTTTTCCAATTTTGGAAAATTTTAGACTTTTAAATTCCCCTCCTTAAACCTTTGGTATAAAATTTAAAGAAAATGTGGATTTAATAAATTCCAAAAACGTTAACCGAATAAACCATATGTTCAAATGGAAAAAAAAGGGAAACATATCAAAATATAAATGACACATCTAATCCCCCTGAAAATTATTTTTTCGAGCGAAATAGTGTTTTTGTTAAGAAAACAAAACTAATATCGAAAGTGCAAAATTTACAAAATTTCCCCAAACCCAAGGAACATTGGATAGGGGATAATTCCCACTAATTGGGTTTAAAAATTACAGGAAAACAAAAGCGTTCCTCAGACTCTCGAAATTCGACAAAGTTCAGATTTGATTATAAAATAAATTAATTTGGATTATTTTTCCCAGGAAGAAAATGGGACTATGTTCTTTGGAAAAGTAATATAGCTTACATCAAGAGATTTAATATTAATCACGTCACTCTGGTCTATGCCATAATATTCAAAGTTATCTAAATTCGCATGAGATACATTCAGCATGTCCAATTGTTTCAATCTCTTGACAATTGAGGTAAGATTCATTTGGCTTAATTGCAAGCTGCTCATATCCAAGAGTGATATTTTATTCGACAGCAAATTGTGCACAACATTATCGTCAAGAATCAATCCTGTCCGGTACAAAAAAGACCCTTGACAAGAACAGTGCTGTCAATGTTGGTAGTTTTACTAAATTTGTCATTTCCGCCCAGGGCGCGTATAAACTCGACCGGGAATAATCTCACACTGTCACTCATGTCCAAGACTTCAACGTTGTCTAAATGTTCAAATGATCCTAAATCCAAATGAACTAAACAAATTATGTGCAGTTTTAAGACGCGAAGCTCTTTTAAACCAATGAAAACAATTATCTTGTAAAACGAAATGATAATCGCCATCAACACGAAATTCTATCTGTGAAATCTTATCCCAGCCACTGGATGTGAAAGTAGAGCTGTTTAAAAAAGTATCATTTGTTAGTTGTAGACGCAGAAGAACGCTAACAGTTCCCGCTGGTACTGATACTGGTATGTAGTTACAAGTAACCGTTGTGTTGACTGTATTGCACGTACTTTCGCTTATCGACGTTGACACCGACTCTGATGTATTTAACGTCCACCAAATAATCACGATAAAGAACCCCTGCATGATTCCTTTTTAAATCCTTCCTTTTCCATTTAAGGTGTTTCTTTGTTGTTGTTGTTGTTGTTGTTGTTTTTTTGTTGTTTTTTTTTCTTTTTTTTAAATATATAAGCCGCATATAACTAGGTTAACTAAGTGAATTTAACTGCCATATGTTCACATCTAATAAACATCAATTATTTTACACGTACGAATGATATAAATAAAAGCGGTAGTTTCCCGTGTTATGCTTCATCTACGTCTTAAATTTGTTTATAAACTATTTTTTAACTTCATTTTACCTAAAGGTAAATTTAAACAGATGCTTTGATAGGGAGGCTTAGTGAAAAATGATAGATGCATATAATTACGGAATAATTGAATTCATTTAATTTAATACTTCTTCCTATTTTTCACTTTCAAATATCACATCTGTATGATTTCAAAGACAGGAAGCGAGAAACAAGCATAATTCAATGAAAAATTTGACGAAATAGGACAGGCAATAAAATTGTTCAGCCATTGTACTCTTTCAATTTGGTTCGGCTATTGTATTCGTTTTTAAAAAGATGCCAACTTCCTTATGCAACTTTAAAAAGGATGGAAATTGTTCTTGACGGGCAAAATTCGAATTGTGCATAAGATGTCATTACTAATTTTGCTCAAAATGCGTTTCTTTTACTGAAAACAACGTATTTTAGTACCTATTCGGCCATTGTACTCATCACCCAAAAACAACTTTTTCGACTTTCAGGCCTAAACAGAGAGAGCTACAAAGTAACCAATAACAGAACAGTACGTGGTTTTTATACCGTTCCGTGTGGCCTAGTTTTACACATAATTTTAACGTTAATTGTAAGCTTACCTTAATTTCACTGCTTTAACCGAGCGCTTAGGCCGCCGTTATGATCCAATTGTACGATTCTGGTCACGTGATCATCCGCAGTGAGCCCGGTACGTTGTTTCAGTGAAATACAAGCGTTCACTGTACTTGAAACCAACTTTATGACGTGACGTCGTAAATGACAGCACGTTGTATTATTTTTGGCGCCCTTTTTATTTAGTACCAGATTAAAATATCCTTTAAACGTTTATTTTCATATTATTAAAAGAAAATGTGTTTTGTTTAATGTAAGATCAAAATATATTTCACCTCGTGAACACCAAAAGTTCTTATTTTACTCGTAGCTGCGCCACTCATGAAATATACCTTTTGGTGCTCACTTGGTGAATTATATTTCGATCTTACACTGAACTACACCCCAAATTTTATAATTTTAAATTTTTTGCTTTTCCCTGGATTAACTGATTTATCTGTTGAAAAAATTAAAATTTGATTTAATTTCACAGTGGAAAAAATTTTCAAAAAAAATAATTTTTACACTTTTTTTAAAGGGCAAAAAAGCTTTTAAGATTTCTTCCATTGGTTCATTAATTTTTTTTTTATTTCTGTTTAATTTTTACAAAGTTCCCGGCTGTTTAAAAAAATTCAAAAAGCTGAATTTTTTATAAATAATTTAAAATTGTTCCAAAAAATAAAAAAAAAGGAAAATTAAAAAATTTTTTTCATTCCAAAAATTTCCCAAACCCCCCAAAATTTTTGTCTTTATATTTTTTACCAGTTTTTTTACAGGGGCTGAAAAAAACATTTCTTTCACATGCAAAACTGCTCTTGATGTCATTTGTATGACAAGTATCCTACGAGCAATAGCTGTCGTATGCTTTATGAAATTATAAAAAAAATGACAGCCATCAGCTCGAAGAATAAGTAAACAACCCAGCGCTCCAGAGCCAGCTTCTAAGTTGTCCATTTTCCTAGCTGATTTTTGAATGTTTTCACATCTGTCAACACTTATATTTTGTCTGTTACAATCTACACATAAATGTTCTTTCTTTTAAAAAGGTGTATGACTAATAAATCCTAATGATAACCCTCAGAATCAAACACAATTATTTTCCTCCCGTGATATACGCAACTTTCAAAAATGGCTGCCGCATACATTTAACAAAGCCAGATCTAATATAAATTCGCAGTAAGTAAAGGAAATATGGATGGATAGTAGGACTTTCTCTCCTACAAAAATGGTTTGTTTGTTCTTTTTTTTTTTTTCAAAAACAAGCGATCATTCATATTTTTTTTAATAGAATTAATATTATCACTGTCATTTAACGTTGTTTTTCGAATTTATTTTCAGCTCAAGACTTCTTGTATTTAATGAGAAATTCCTACTAAAAGGGCTCTCAATGGGGAAAACAAAGTTTAATATAAACGTTAATATTATGGAAATTTCGGTTTAAACTGTTTTTAAGCATAAAATAAAAAGAAAATTTGTTTGTTTGTTTTTGTAAGATGTAATTTTATTTCATCTCACACACAAACAAACAAATATCCTCTATATATAAAACTACCTACGAATTTATGTTTCTTATAGAAGATGCATCCGTTGATAGGGTTTCGCAAAAATACACTGTCAGACGCATCTTTAACAAATGACAGTCTCTCTCGCATATCGTAGCACAGGCTAGAATGCCTTAGACACCAGACGGCCTTTAGGTTATTATATAGCATTGATCTGGTACATAATAAAAGCTTTTAAATTGGTTTATAGAAAGCACAAGAGATATATATAAATCACCTTGCTTTATGCATTAACATTTTTTTCAAACGAATTCGACGAACAGGAAAAAAATACGTTCAACTGGTCATTTACTTTTATAAACGTTTCTAAACACAAATGTAATGTCGGAATGAGAGAAAAATGCGTCGGTCTCTCGATTCAAATTTTAAACTGTCAAATCTGCACATTTATGAGACAATATAGAGATAAATCTGCGGTGAAGGGTCAGAAGAAATAAATGAATAGATACCGGATTCTGTTCCTTACAAGCAAAGCACAAAAACATCTTTTAGAAACTAAACAATGTGCAATATGGACCTGAATAAAAAACCTATTTCTCTGTCCATAAATAATCCTCCATCTTTCAAATGGTATACTGTAACCGGAAAACGCGATACTGTAGCACGTTCCCTACTGCAGTGTCGTCATATTGGTAAAAACTATACACGTTATAGCGGTGACCACTTGCCGACACATTCACACTGTATTACAGCTGCCAATGACGACAGGTTACTACAGTAACGACAGCAAGTTACATTAACATTAAGCAAATAAAGACAGCTTTATTGGCTTCGGATACTTTCATGTTATTATGAACTCGTTTCCACATTTTATGTGACCGCCTCCGTGGTCGAGGGGTTAGAGTCGATGACTTCTAATCCAGTTACCTCTCTGGCGAGGGTTCGATCCCTGGGAGATGCTTTGGTAGTTTAGCGCGGAGGAAGGTAGTCTTGTACTGGTGTAACTCTCCAGGAACGATGGTTAGGAAACTACCCGCCTATATGACTGAAATACTGTTGGGAAAAGGCGTAAAATGAAACAAACAAACAAACACATTTTACAACATGTACGGTGAATTTTTACCTATACATGTTAAATCGGTAGTAGTTCACGCACTTTGACCAAAATAAGCAAAATGTGAAGGCACAAAATAATATTGTTTATAAATTACTGTTTATTCTGAACATTTTACGGACTTTTTCTTCAATGATTTAAAATATATTTTTTTCAGTGGCTTAGTCGAAATTAAGATCTTGACAAGTCAATGAACGCGTTTATTCTTCACCTTCTGCTTAGAATGTCAACTTTCTGTATAATTGCAAATCCTAGAAAACATTTGCTGCACTGGATAATTTGAAATGAAAATATTGTTAGGTCATTGAACTTTATTTGTTATTTTTAAATTTCACTTTTCTGTCAGCGTTTGACACAAACTGTCCGGGAAAGGGTTTTACCAGTATATTCCCGATGAAAATTGGAAATCATGCCGCACTGATTTATTTGGAAGGTACTTATCGGTAGATCATTGAACTGCTTCTCTAAATTAGTCGTTTTCCCACTGATTGACTTATCTTTCAACATTTGACATTAATTAACACTCGAGGAAAGGGCTTAACCAATATTACATCTATATTTCTCATATACTTAATGAATACGGCAAAATCTGTTAGTTCAATTACATATATAATCAAACGATGATCATAAGCTTGTCTAAAAATACAAATCGGTTTACGTTAGTGTATACATGCTAAACCTGTCGCCACATTTGCGCAGAACCTCGTGTTAAAATTCATTTTAGATGAAAAAGCTGAAACGTTTACAAAACGGTCCAGGGTATGAGATCTACGACAATATTTCTTCATTGATGGGACAGTTCTTGCTTTAAGCATTTTCTTGTTTTAATTTGTTTAATGTATATGAGAAAAAAACAGAGTAGGTAAGAAGAGAGCATTGTAAAGTACAAAGGATTCAAATACAGATTAAGGTTTTTTATTAAGTTCTTTTGATAACGTTTTTTAGGGTTGGCGTTGGGGAAGGGGGAAATTATAAACAATGGCACATTTGTTGTATGGTTCGTAAAGTACAAGACGTCCTAGTTTAGTATTACATGCTCGGCACGAATCGCTAAAGCTGGTCGTGAATGATCATTGTGTATGATTAATTACCATTGAGAGTATATACAATTTTCAAAGACATTGTGCTATGCATACAAATAAAATTCTTATTTCGAGCTAGCAGTCGATTGCTCTAGTATAATATGTAATATAAAGCGAGAAGAATTCATACTGATTCCTAACTTGTATAGTTATTCAAAAATAAGATGTATATAATATAGTTTTATTGATAATATTAAAGATAGCTAAATGATTTGAAATTAAATTTTATTTCACAATATTTTGATAGAGAACAAATTTCTGTTAAAAAACTATATATCTCCACTTAACCTTACAAAATATATTCATAAACATTAGTTTGAATTAATAACAATAATAATCATTCGGAAGAAACAATACTTTGTTCCCAATTTTCTCAAGGAATTAGATTTATATTTGTTTTTTTAATGTACTCCATAAACATGTAGTGCTTTACTTGTAGCAGTAACCGGATGTTCTGGACCTTTCTCAATAAGTAATTATTATGTTCTACAATAAGTTATAATATCTGTTTGGTTATTTTTGGCTCCATGAGTACTTAAAAGAAGTAATAAAATGTTCTAAGAAAATCCCAATTTCCTTTAAACATGCTCATTATCTACCATTATTGTTATGCATATTTACATAATCTTGAGCCACGCCATAACAAAATCAACATAGTGTGTGTGTGACCAGAATGCATCCATGCAGCCTGCGCATCCGCGCAGTCTGATCAGGATTCCTGCTGTTCATTTACAAACCCTTTTAGAAGTAGGGAAACTGATCGCGGACAGCACGAATCATGACAGCATGAAGATGCGCAGGCTATTCTGGATCCATGCTGGTCGCAAACGCACCATGTTGGTTTTGTCATCGAACGGCTCATATTGCTTGTTGAATATTGCACGTCAAAAACAGTATGAAACTATAATTTAAAATTAAAGAATATTCTCAGAACATTGAAAGTCTGTAAAGAATGCTGAAACTATCTTTCTTGTTTCAATAATATTTCATATGGAAAAAGTACAATAAATATCTGTAAAAAGGTTGAGTTGTCTACGCTAGAGATGACGTACAAAAACCTTAAGGAATTGTATCTATTTTAAGATAGAACAATGTGTGTACATCTCGTATTCGTAACATACAAATTGTTTGCTGTCATATTAAATTTATCCTAACTTGCCACATACGCATTTCACAATGTCATTCAGATGTTACAGATATTAAATGCATGCATGCTCTGAATACAGTACTTTGAAATTAACTATGTTATTTCATAAACATGTTCAGACCAATGCCACGTAGTAAATGTCTGATCGGTTATTGATTGCGAAATATTAGAAATACATTTAAAGTATGGTACTTTATGTAACTGGCAACGATTGTTGATTGAACGCAATAATAATACTCATTAAACGAAATGAATACCATTGAAACACAATTATTCATCATTATAAAAAGACAAGAACTGACATTTTCATTTTTAAATTTTTTCTTTGTTATCTATTTTTTTTTCTTAATAGAAAAGAAAGACACTTTCCTGCCTTGTACTCTTTTTACCAGGAAGCGATAAATATGCACAAAGCAACGTTTAAAGAGATCTTCTTAAATTTGTTCGTAAGCATTTATCTACTGTCTAAATGACATATTTAACGAAGAGCAAAGGTAAAACTTGCGCAAATGTCGCGTGTAGATGTGACTGTATGTCATTTAATGTGTAATAAAACATAGCACGAAAGGTTATCTCATTCAACAATGTCGACCATATTCTAAAAATGCTATGCACTGCCATATTACAAAATCACATTTGGACAGTCTTTAAAGATTGTATAAATATATTATGTTATTGCCTCAAATTATGAAATACTAAAATTAGGTAATGTAGTCAATTCTGATAGGACCTGATCATTGAACATTGTTTTGTTTCTATCGTCATCTAATGAATTGAAATTTTCTTTTACTGGCTGAGTTTAGATCCAACTTGGAATTAAACCAAATATTTGCATATTATCATTGAAAGGATGCAAAATCATCAAAGTTAACGTCTCTTAGATTATCCAAAACTTCCATCACAATAGGTAAGAAATCAATTGAGAATTATCAAGTCATGAAAATTTAAATTTGAGTAAGAAAACTCGTATTGTGCACAAAGACTAAATTAATACTGAGTCCACTTTGAATTTTATTGTAAATAAATAAAACATTATGTTCTTTTTATTCTATTATCAATATTCAATTGAAAATCGTGTAAATTAAAAAAATATATATATAGCTTTTGTCAAAGACTAAGTGTTGAATATGCCAAGCAAATTAAAACAAAAGAAATTAAACAATTAGTATCAGCCTTAATAAAAATCTGGTGATATATTGTGTAACAGAAATATGTTCATGTAATTTATTGATTGGTTGTTTTTTGCTGTTGCGTGCATGCATGCGTGTGTGCGTGTGTGAGTTTTTGTTGTTTTTGTGTGTCGTGTTATGTTGTTAAGAAGAATGTCAAGAAGTATGCTATGGCACGAAAAGTTACCTCAATCGACATTATCGACCATATTCTAAAAATGCTACGCTCTGCCATATTACAAAATCAAATTTGGAGACAGTCTTTAAAGATTGTATGAATAGATCATTTGATTGCCTAAAATTAAGAAAAACCAAACTGAGATGATGAAGTCACGACTGATAGTACCTTGTCTTTAAGTGTTGTGTTTTGTGTATCATCATCTATTGAATTGAAAATTTTCTAATTTTAGTGGCTTATTTTAGATCCAACTTAGATCCAACTTGAAATTTAACCATATTTTTGCATGTTATCAGTAAAGGGATGCAAAATCATGAATGTGTACGTCTCTTAGATTATCCAAAACTTCCATCACAATAGGTAAGAAATCAATTGAGAATTATCAAATCATGATAATTTGAGAAAAGTCGTATTATGCACCTAAATACTTATGTAATCACAAAGACAAATACTGAGTCAACTTTGAATTTTATTGTAAATAGGTAACACATGTACGTTCTTTTTGTTTTTCTATCAATATTCAGTTTTAAAGAACTTGCGATGAAAATCGTTTTCGGGTTGTAACAGATTCTCAAAGTTTGACGACTACTAGTATGTCGATTTATGTTTTCATTTCAAATCTGGATATTTGCATACTTGATTAAAATCGCCTTAAACCTTATGATATTATTATATCAGATTTTATGATCATCAATTTCATTTACGAATTGAAAATCGTTTCAATTCAAAAAAATATAGCTTCTGTCAAAGACCAAGTGTTGAATATGCCAAGCACTTTATAACAAAAGAAATTAAACATTTAATATCAACCTACATAAAAACTGGTGATATACTGTGTAACAAAAATATGTTCGTGTTCTTTTATTGTTTGTTGTTGTTGTTTATGTTTTTAAATGCGCGCGTGGGTGTGATTGTGTTGTTGTATCGTTTGCGTGTGTTGTGTTGTGTTTTGTCGTGTTGTTTGTTTGTTTTATTTCGTTTTTCCCCTTAACGAGAACACAAGATTATGAAACCTGTGTGTGATAGACAACTTTCAACTTCTTGAAGAGATTTTTAAACATAATTGTATTTAGAAATAAATATTTTTTCTCTTTTACTCTACATCATATACCTTCAAGTTACTTTTTCTATATTAACCCACGCCTTGTCCTTAATTCTTTAAGCGGTTATTCACTACATGGTGTATCTGATGTGTGGGAGTCCTTGTTTTTTAGTAACAAGTTCTTGCAATGACAAGACTTTATTTTTGTTGATGGGTTTTTATCTGACTTTTTGTCTTTTAGCTATATACACCATGGTACAAAATTTACATAATGTAATGGTATTGAATTGTAAACTTTTAAATAAGACAACCGTTTTTATTGGAGAAAAGACTTACGTCAGATGACATATTTAAGTTGAGTATTGAACATTTTTGTTGACTGGCCTTATTTGGTTTAATTTGAAGATTGGGAAAATGTTCCTGTCGACAATTATTTACAAAGGCCAATTATATTACATTTTTTCCTCCTGCAACTTCAAAAATATTTCCTGATCTGGTTTATTGGAAATAAAATCTTGACAGGTCACTGACACACACTTCATTCTTAATATGTGTCTTCTCTATAAACATATTTAAAGAAACTCAAAGGAAAGGGGGAAAAAGTTTCCAAATAGTTTTCAATAAATGCTGACACAAAAGACATTGTAATGATTTATCTTTTTTATTTTAAACTCGACTATTCAAAAAATAGGAAGAGCTATTGTACTCGTTTATTTTTGCATGCAAGTTGGTACACATGTATCTACAAATTCCTGAAGGGAATGGCTTCAAACTTTACATACTTAATTTAGAGAATAGTAGGTAATTGTCGAAGGTCCATAATTCTAACATGGCTTTAGACAGGATTATGGTCTTTTTGAGCAGCGTCCAGGCTCTTGTTGTACTATCAGTCACATAAAATAGTCAATCACGCTGTTCTATTGACAACTCTTTGTTTTTCGTCAATGCAAATCTTTATAGTTAAAACATTGATTTATTATGCACACAGAGCTGTATTTATGACTTTTTATGTCTATACATTACCTTTAATATATAGATAAAGCAATAAAGTTACATGTGGATGATTGTTGGTCAAATAATTAGCTTTAAATACTTTTTTGTTCAAATAACTATTCGTTTTATTTTATGAAATAACTTTAACCATTCTAACTCATAGTGTGCAATAAAATCGGTCTGGACAAAGTCCTAACAATTCAATACTAAAAGAAACCATTTACTAGTAAATAAAGTTGTTGATGTTTCCACAGACACTTATTGTAAGTGTCGTTTTTCTTTTAAATTTTAGAGGAAAATAGGTAATATCAGAGTAATTCGGAGTAGCATACACGTGACTGATGTCGTAATATTGACGTAAGGCTTAACTAAGGTTATTTCCTTCTCTCCGCATAATTTATACATGTAGGAAAACAAATGAAGACGCACTGTTAACTAAAGTGTTTTCAGTTAGCAGTAAAAGGCGTGCCTAAATTATAACTTATATCTCCCTTAAAGATTTAATTTAAGATACTGGTCCTGCTGTGCTGTTGAAAGCGATGAAATATTAAATGTCATGATAATACTAATTACATGTAGATGATTTTATTTTTGCTTTGTTATTTGAAAAAAGACATTTGTATAATTCATATTATTTCTGTGTTAAAATATACATTGTTTAATCACTCCCTATATTGTATAACTAATGAATATTTTGTTAACGAAACAGATCTTAATTATAAGTTCATTGTGGTATAATATTGGACCGCATGAATTTGAGATGTACAATAATATGAGGTCTGAATAAACAGTTAGACATTTTCTGATGGACAATCCATTTGGTATGTACAAGAAATGTAATAACGCGCGCTTCGGATTGTCTTTCTTAAAAGGAAAATCTTCGACAGTAGTAGAATATGTTAGCTGCACGCACATTATAGAAGTGCTCTTATTCAACAGAGCCTATATGGTTATGAAATAACTTGCGCCTCGTAAGAGACAACCATATTATTTGAAATTTCCATATAACTTTAATACTTCTTTCAAAAGTGAATTTAATGCAAGAAAGCTATTTAAATGACTTGAAATAAGAAATACAAAATATTTTCAAGTTATTATTAAAAGAAACAGAAGAATACCATTCAAAATGTGACATTTCAATTATCTAAAACATACATATCATACCGCAACTGAAAGCGTTTAGTTTACGCCTTCTATATCGTATCTTTTTTTCAGTTTTGATATTATATTAATTTTTTATACATGTACAATGTATTTAATATACAACAAAGACGTTTCCTGTCACAACCTGATTGCAATGTATGAATGGAACAAATTCGAAAAATGTAACCTGAAGAAAATCGCGATAAATGTAAAGTAGTTGGTCCTAAAATAGAAAAAAATGTTAACAAAATAGTATTTGGACTTCCATACTAAATACTTAATCACTATAACTGTTCCAACTGCCAAAAGCAGCAGATAAAAATAATGGTTCAGGTAGTTGGCCAATGGGTAACTTTTTTGAAACTATGAAAGCATTCCAACATTAAAAAGATTTTGAGAAATATAAATGACGGCTTTTCTGCTTTAACTACAATGTATTTGAGATTCAACAAAGATGTTTCCTGTCACAACCAGATAGCTTTGTCTAAATGGAAATCAAAATATTGTTAGGACATTGAACGTCTGTATAAACAAGATAAACTATAAACAAGATAAACATTTCCTTTCTTGTTTTGTTGGTATGCCTTTTGGGAAAAATACAAAATAGATTTGAATAAAATCTTGTTATTTAGATTGATGAAGAAGAATCGAAATATACTTTTACGACAATCCTTTGGGGACTTGTAAAGGAAGCGTGGGTATAGCTCTAATCACTGATATGGCATTGAAATTGATTACGAATATATTTTCAAGGACGGAAAACTTTTTAATTCACTTAATGGTAAATTGTCATATTTCCATTTAATAAAGTAATAACTCAATAATCATAAGTGACTAGGTGACTAGATTCTAACCATTTACCGAATAAAAATCGAACTTTTTAGTGTGGCTTACAAACAGTAAATGATAGATTCTTTTTTTTGGGTGGATGGGTGGGGGAATGTGTGTTTTTTCATACATACATGTACATCCGCTGATTTCTTATATCGGTATCTTCTTAATTTCTATATTTAGAACAAAAACTTGAAATGAGGCCCGTAAATATATAGAGAAAATAGTCTCATAAAGGACACGACGGTAACAAGCAATGTCTTCTTAAACATAATATTTTTGATTATTTCATCTTTTCCTTGACTAATTATAATTACACACTGCTCACATTTTTGACAGTATCAAATATACATGTAAACGAGTGGCATTAATTATTTTCATTATGCAATATATTTTAATAGCACAATATCATAATATATTTTTGAGCCGTTTACAAAATCTATGAATAATACAAAATTACTTTCGTTTACTTTTTATTCGTCAAAATAGATGTATGTATAATTAATTATGTTCTTTGTGTTCGTAAATTTCGTCTGCAAATTAAATATACCAAACGAGGACTTTAAAACCCACGCATACAATTGATGGAAATCCCCAGGTACATTTAAAACGGAAGTATAAAATATGGCCTCAGGTGACTTTGTATGAATAAGATGAAAATAATAGAAAATAATCTTTCGATCTTATTTATATTATATTAGTGTCTCTTATGACTGCCCATGCTAAAAAGATATTATGTAACCAAATAAAATCTATTAACATTTTACCCCTTGAGCATATTGTGAAAAATAGCCGTTTTCATTGAAAAGCCTCCTGTTACAAGTTCCATCTACTATGAAACTATGAAAAATCCTTTAATACTGATGAAACTTTACACATATGTTGACTAGACCATAGTCTCTGTAACAGCATGCTGAATCGTAAAACGGGGGACGTCTCAAAATTGCTTAAAATCACTATTTTGCATTGTTGTTTTTTTCCATCGAAACTG